>NC_000068.7:79110333-79410333 GCF_000001635.26 Mus musculus
AAACCCCAACACTATTGCTGATGCCAAGAAGTGCTTGCTGACAGGAGACTGATATAGCTGTATCCTGAGAGACTCTGCCAGAGCCTGACCAATACAGATGCTGATATATGCAGCCAGACATTGGACTGAGCATGGGGACCTCAATGGAGGAGCTAGGAGAAGAACTGAAGTAGGTGAATCTATTTGTAACCCCATAGGCAGAACAACAATATGAACCAACCAGACTCCCCAGATTTCCCAGGGCCTAAACCACCAACCAAAGAGTACACATGGAGGGACCCGTGGCTGCAGATGCATATGTAACAGAGGATGACACGTCTACGTTTTTAAACATGGAAAAAAATGAGTTCTGCTGTCTGTAGTGGAAACTTGAATTTTAAGCCATCCTGAAGTCCAGTCCCCATCAGCTTGGAGAAGAAGAACCTGGTCATTGTGTAGCCATTATGTAATAGTAATTGTTCATGTAAAGAGCTATATGAGACATGGAGATAAAGAAGAAACCATTCTTGTTTGATAAAAGAGCTCATGTCAAGTAATGAGTAATGCTTTCTAGGGCTTAGAAAGCATAGTATATTTCCATTTCCTTTAAAATAGAGATATCTTGTTTAAATTTTCCTAAAGATGGTGATACTAATATTTTTGCTATCTTTCTTTTTAAATCAAGCAATGTTTATGTCAACGGATAAGTGCCCTCTTTCCTTCTTCAATTCCTCCATTACACCTCTGCTTCCTCCCACTACTCCTCCAGTAGTCCCGTCCCACAAAGATAGAAGCTTTGTGTATCTGCAGGCATGTGTATGACAGGATGAGCTTGCTCATGTGTGTGTATGCATTGGGAGTGTACACATGATAAGCACCACATTATAACTGACATATAACTCAATTGTATGTGTTTTCTCCTCCCATGGAAGGAGTTTTTCATATAAAATCATGAAGGTCTGACTTGATGCGTATTTAGTATTCATTTTGTTAGTTTAAGTTGTTTATTATTTCCTTCTTTCTTGGAATTTCAATAGTTTACAAGAGTTTTTGCAGTTTGCATTTGAGAACATCTTGTCCTCCAAAACCCTTGATTTAACTCACACTACTACTGACAACATGGTAGAAAACTCTTTCCAAGACCTCATTAGGAGTTAAGAGTTCTTACAGAGTCCAAGCTCTCTGCAGGGAAAATGGGATTTCGAACCTAGTCTGAGATGCATGTTAAGTTAGAGGCCAACCTGGTCCAGACAATGAGACCTTATTTATAAAAAGTAGCAACAGAAATCCTGTCTTTATGCTTTTATTTTTATCAATAACTGGCAGTGCTAATGAGTTTTAAGGTAATTTTTAAGAAGTAGAATACAATTATTTACCCATGTTCCTTCCCTAAAATCCATCCCCATTCCTACTCCCACTTGCTCTCAAATCAGTGGATTCCTTTTCTTTGTTCTTAAACATATATGCATAAATATATAAATTTGTATAATGTAGAAGGCCTTGCTGAATCCACTTCCTGTGTCGTGTGTGTATATATGATTTTAGGGCTGAGTGCTTTGTGGTGAGTACACTATGATGCTCATCCCCAGGAGAGGTCATTGTCCCTCTCAGCAGTCATCAGTTGCCTGTAGCTTTATCTAGGGGTGTAACCCATGAAACCTCCTCTTTCCACATTAGCACATCTGTTGGTGTTCTTATTGTTCAAGTCTTATTAAGGCAGCCACCTTGTTGAGGTATCATGAATGGAGCTTCCTTGTTATTTCTGTGCAGTTCTTTGTCATTGTGTGGAAGACACAGTCTTCCAACAGACTTTCTGGTACTCTGGCTATTAATAATCTTTTTTTTCCCTGTTCATGTTCCCTGAACTTGCAGGAACATGATGCAGGAGTTGTGTTGTAGATATATCTGTTGGGGCTAGACTACCCACAATTGGTTGATCTCTGTATTATGACTGTTGTGGTTTTCTGCAGCGGTCTCTGTTCAAGGTAAGGATAAGCTTTTTGATAAGAGGTGAGATCTTCACTTATCTGTGGATATATAGACACAGTGGAATACTTCTCAGCTATTAAACCCAAGGACATTATGAAATTTTCAGGTAAATGGGTGGAACTAGAAAATATCACCCTGAGTGCAAAAATCAAGACCCAAGGACATGCATGATATATACTCACTTAGAAGTGGATATCAGCCATAAAGTATAGGATACCTATTCTATAAACCACACACCTAAAGAAGCTAAATAGCCAAGAGGGCCCAAGGGAGAATGCTTGAATATACCTCAGAAGGGGAAATAAAATAATTATCAGAGGTAGATGGAGGGAGGGGACTGGATGAGAAAGAAGATAGCAAGGGCATGGGGATCAAGTATAAGGAGAGACAGAGACAGAGGGTCTGGAGAGTGAATGGAAATCAGAAGAGGGTGTGTGGGGGTATCTCTAGGATGTTCCAGAAACCTGAGATGGAGGGAGTTCTAGGGAGTCTATGAAGGTGACTCTAGCTGAGACTCCTAGCAGCAGGGAATAAGGAGCCTGTAGCCGGGCAGGACTCTCAGTGGAGGGATAAGGATAACAACCCACCCACCAAACCATCCACCCAAAATTTGTCCCAGCTACTAGAAGTGCAGGGACAAAGTTGGAGCAGAGACTGAGGGAGTGGGTAACCAATGACTGGCCCAAGAGATCCATCCCATGGGCAGGAACCAGTACCTGACACTATTAATAATACTCTGTTATGCTTGCAGACAGGATCCTAGCATAACTGTCCTCTGAGAGACTCCACTTAGCAGCTGACTGAAACAGATGCAGGGACCCACAGCCAAATGTTAGATGGAGCTGGAGAAATCTTGCTCAAGAGCTGGGAAAAGGATTGAGGGACCCTCAGGGGATAAGAACTCCACAAGAAGACCAACAGAGTCCACTAACCTGGACCCTTGGGAGCTCCCAGAGACTGAATCAGCAACCAAAGGACATACATGGGCTAGACCTAGGCCCCCATCCCCACTGCACATATGTAGCAGATGTGCAGCTTGGTCTTCATATAGGGCACCCAACAACTGGACTGGGGGCTATCCCTGACCCTGTTTCCTGCCTGTGTATCTTGCTCCCCTAACTGGGCTGTCTTGTTTGATCTCTGAGGATGTGCCTAGTCATGCAGTGACTTGATGTGCAGGGTGGGTTGGTACCCAGGGGGATTCTCCCTCTTCCCAGAGGTGAAGGAAAGGTGGTAGGGGGAGGAACTACATGGAGGGAACTGGGAGGAGAGCGGAGGATTATGATTGAGATATAAAGTGAATAAATCAGTTAATTAATGGAAAAACAATTAAAATATATCTCCAAAAAGGTAGAATGGAGTTAAGAATTCCATTGGTCTGGTAAAGTAAACGTAGCTTCTCTTCCAAGATCCGTGACTCCACTATCTCCATGGAGTCGCCTAGCTTTCTAGTACAGGCATGAATCTCCCCCTATTCAGTGAACTTTATATCCAATTAGACAGTTGTTAGCTGCTTTCAAGACATAAGTGCTCCTGTTGAACCTACAGGGATCTCTTGTCATGCTGATCATTGCTGTTCATTAATATTACAGTTAGATAGAACTATTGATTGCTTTGCTCACTTGCCAGGTTGCATAGTATTTTCCAGTAGTATTAAAGCTAGCCTGTAGGAAGAAGGCTTTTCGGTCAAATCTACCTCAAATATTTCAAGATCTGTGTCCTATACATACAATGTCTTCAGAATAGGGGCATACTTTGGAGAGGTAACCAAGAAAAACAACAATAGTATATTATTTGGGGAGTTACTTGGACTTTCATGTTGGACAATTCAATAGAGGTTTCTCAAGTCTGATACTAGGGGTTTGTTAGCTAGTATAAGACTCTTGTGGGGAGCATTGTCACCCCAAACAACACAGTTGCATTAAGTGTGTATGTATTTATATATATGTGTGTGTGTACGTATGTATGTTTGTTTGTATGTAGTTTGTGTGTATATGTATGTATACTTATATGTACTATGTATATACTTTTAGGTAAATAAAAATAATATTATTTTTGAGTGTATATAAAATATATTTTGTATTTGTCTCTCCTCCCTGATTGTACTCCTGTGTTGATGGTCTCTTTTCCTAGCTCCATATTTTTCAACTTCTCCCTTTATATCATCTCTGTCCTGATGTTTGCCTAAGCATCATCACACAGGTGAATTCACTTTCATCTTTGGTGACCATCTTTGACATGATTATTGACTGTTGGCCTTTTCACATATCTTCCCATGCCACATAGCCATTTCCTCCAACAGATTTGCTTTTCTGATACGTGTGTGTGTGTGTGTGTGTGTGTGTGTGTGTGTGTGTGTAAATATTTTAAGTCTGCTTTTTAAAGTAGGGTATGTTCAAGATGGAAGCTGAGGAGACTCACTTTGGAAGACAGAAGCTTAAAAATTAAAGCTTTATTTTCTGAGCTCTCAGAGATGTGGCTAATTCAGGATCTGAACTGTGGCTCCAAACAGAGATTACACAACATTTTTATAGGATGGAAACACAAAGCAAGGGGGTGAGCTGTTTTACTGTCCAGTCATATTTTGACACAAGGGGTTAAGCAAGGAGGTTAACATTGGTGACTGGACCTTATCTGGGTCACCTGGTTTCAGAGTTCTTGAGTCAGCTTTTGCAGTCAGGTCTCCTCCTTGACTCTGACCTAGAATCTAAGGTGATAAAAGAACAAAGGAGTGGACAAGGTACATGTAGTCAACTAAGTCAAGACCAGGAACACATTTATTTATGACTTGTGCCTTAGTTTAGATAGTGGGATAATGGCCTTAGTTTAGATAATGGGATAATGGCATCTTCCCGCCTTGCATCCTTTACTGGTTAATGGACAGACATGAAACATCTGAAGAAACAGAGTAAGAATGGGGTTCAGGCATCTAGGCATATAAACTCCGTTTTGATCCTGCTAGCAAGGTGGAACTTGTTTCTGAGATGGATGAACTCAGAAAACTTTCTCCTAACAGGTTGCAAATATTTTTCTTCCATTAAACATTTTTAAAATTTTGTATTAATGTGTTATTATTATTTTATTTAGACAATGTAGACAAATTTGCTTATTGTTCTCATGCATTATAGCAATTTGGAGCTAAACTAGTAATGTCTCATATCAAGAATTAGCTGATGTTTGTTCATGCAGACTATTATTTTATAGCTTTATTTGATCACTTTATTCAATCCATCTGCTTCATCTCAACTACTTTTATGCATGTAATTTTTCAAATGAACTGAACATTTCAGATTTGCATGAAGGATACTCAAAATGAATGATATGCACAGATTAATGTTGAGCAAATGAGAATAGTAGCAATCTGGCATGTTTTAGCCCCAGCAGAATATGGTATACTTCTCTACATGTTTAAGTTTTCCTTTATAATGAGCCATTCTATAAATCTTTGCAATTTTATGTGGTTTCTTAGTGTTTCTGAAATTATAGAACTTCTTCGATGACACCTTTTCAAAAAAAAAAAAAAACCTCTTGGGAAGAATTTATTTTGGTTCCATTCCTTACTTTAAAACATTCTGTTATGGCCAAGGGAAGCATTCTTCTGCTGAGACTATAAAAGGAGAGCCAATAGTGGACAGACTAAGGAGGGTCTCCATGAAAACCATGGGCCTAAGCATGGATAGTGTGGATGGCAGGGCATGAGCATGAACACAGGGGGAGCCGGGAAGGGTCTTAGAGATCCGGAGAATAGGACAACAGCTTCTGAATCATTCAAAGAAGTACTGTCATTGTCCATTTAGTCTGTTTATTTAGTATAGTTACCTGCAAACAGTTACCCTCCCTATTGTGGGCTCAGTACCTTTCTATAGTTTTAAGAAGGTGAATGCAACTCGATCAATCCATACAGCTTTATTCTTACAGAGCTCCTAATACAGAGGAACATAGAAAGTAGACTGAAAAATCACAGCACAGCAAATGGACTGCTATTGGTCCTCTGAGAACCAAGAGTTTAAATCGTCATGATAGATTAGCTCATGTATAGAAAGTGTATATACAAGTTTAATTTTAAAATTATTTTACATATAAGGAAGAAATGGTCTTTCCTTTTGTTTGAACAGAATTGAACTTAGGCAGTTTCAAAGCACTAGACCAAGTTGAAAACCTTGGAGCTTCAGGTCCCATGATAGTTGCCACCATTGTTCATTAAGCCACCTGCAGTTCCATAACAGAAGATCCATGGCCAATGAAATAAGTCGAACCATTTGGAATATGGGGAGAGTGGGGATTTATTGTGGAAATAAACTTCTCTTGAACATAATAAGCAACTTGACCCTTTTTATCTGCACCTGTTTAGGCATTTGTTTTTCTAGAAATTTTCCAAATCTGCATATTTAGGACAATTTCTGAAATTTCATCTACTTCCATGTTTTTTATTAGATACATATTCAACAAGATACTACAAGCATTTCCAATTTGGATTTCTGAATATTCCAAGAGTTTAAGACTTTGAGACTCAGTTTTTGCCTTACATAGTGTGAAAGTATGTCTTAGTCAGGGTTTCTATTCCTGCACAAACATCATGACCAAGAAGCAAGTTGGATCTCATGGAGGCATTTCCTCAACTGAAGCTCCTTTCTCTGTGATAACTCCAGCTGTGTCAAGTTGACACAAAACTAGCCAGTACAATTGACCCCTTGTCAACTTGACACACAAACACATCACTAGTAAGCCTCAACCCTTAATTTCTTATTCATCCCCAAGATCTAAACAACTTTAAAAGTCCCACAATCTTTACATATTAAAAGTCAATCCCTTTAAAATGTCCAGTATCTTCTAAAATCCAAAGTCTTTTTACAATTAAAAATCTCTTAACTGTGGGCTCCACTAAAATAGTTTCTTCCTTCAAGAGGGAAAATATCAGAGCACAGTCACAATCAAAAGCAAAAGTCAATCTCTAACCATCCAATGTCTGGGATCCAATTCACAATCTTCTGGGCTCCTCCAAGGGCTTGAGTCACTTCTCTAGCCATGCCCTTTGTAGCACACACGTCATCCTCTAGGCTCCAGATGCCTGGACTCCACTGCTGCTGCTGCTCTTGGTGGTCATCTCATGGTACTGGCATCTCCAAAACACTGCATGACCCCTTCAGTCCTGGGCCGTCAATTGCAACTGAGGCTGCACCTTCACCAATGCCTTCCATGGCCTCTCACAGTGCCAAGCCTCAGCTGCTCTGCGTGACCCCTTCATGCCTTCAAAACCAGTACCACCTGGGTGACCCTTACACATTACCAAGTCCCACTTCAGCAGGAGTACAACCTTGGCTATCTCTGGAACACAGCGTCTTTGTGCTTTCAGAAAACACTTCCCAGAAGATGTCACCTCAATGATGCTGGTCTCTTCTTAATCACCGCTAATTTCTTAGCTCCAGCTAACCAGCATCAATAGTCCCAGTAATGCAAAGTTTTTGCTTTGGTAGTTCTGGTATCTTGTTAATCACAGCTGATTCTTCAGCCCCAGCTAACCAGAACTACAGAATCTTCACAATCAAAACAGCAATGGCCCTGAAAAGAGTCTTTAATTTTCCCTCTGAAATTTCACAAACCAGACCTCCATCTTCTGCAGTGTTCTCAATATTATCTTCCAAGCTCCTACACAACATCCAACAGAGCTCTTAACAACGGATGGATCTTCAAGCCCAAAGTTCCAAAGTCCTTCCACAGTCCTCCCCAAAACATGGTCAGGTTGTCACAGGAATACCCCACTCTGCTGGTACCAATTTGTCTTAGTCAGGGTTTCTATTCCTGCACAAACATCATGACCAAGAAGCAAGTTGGATCTCATGGAGGCATTTCCTCAACTGAAGCTCCTTTCTCTGTGATAACTCCAGCTGTGTCAAGTTGACACAAAACTAGCCAGTACAAAGTATATGCCATTTTGGTTTCTCTTTGGACCTATGGGTATTTGTAGAACATCATATATTATGGATATGGATTCTATCTGCATCAGCACAGTGAGCATAGTTTCTTCCCTCACCAACAATTATTACGATTTCACAATAGGCACATATGAAGTCACACCATTTAAGGTATTGTAGCTGAGGAAGAAGACTCATGGCTTTCTAACAGAGACTGTCATAAAACCTGAGAACACAGATGGCAATGATTTTTCTATATGTGAAGTTTCACTGGATTAGAAATGTTCCTAAGGTCTTGAAATTTGAAAGAGTACTTAGGTTTTAAAATTGTAGTTCTATACTACTCAGCTATTAAAAACAATGAATTTATGAAATTCTTGGGCAAATGAATGTATCTAGAGGATATCATCCTGAGTGAGTTAACCCAATCACAAAAGAAATCACTTGATATGCACTCACTGATAAGTGGATATTAGCCCAGAAACTTAGAATACCCAAGATACAATTTGCAAAACACAAGAAAATCAAGAAGGAGGAAGACCAATGTGTGGATTCTTCTTTCCTCCTTAGAATAGGGAACAAAATACCCATGGAAGGAGTTACAGAGACAAAGTTTGGATCCATCCCATAATCAGCCACCAAACACTATTGCACATGCCAGCAAGATTTTGATGAAAGGACCCTGATATAGCTGTCTCATGTGAGGCTATGCCAGTGCCTGGCAAATACAGAAGTAGATGCTCACAGTCATCTATTGGATGAAACGCAGGACCCCTAATGGAGGAGCTAAAGGGGTCTGCAACACTATAGGTGGAACAACAATATGAACTAACCAGTAACCCCAAAGCTCGTGTCTCTAGCTGCATATGTAGCAGAAGATGGCCTAGTCGGCCATCATTGGGAAGAGAGGCCCCTTGGTCTTGCAAACTTTATATGCCCCAGTACAGGGGAACACCAGGGCCAAGAAGTGGGAGTAGCTGGGTAGGGGAGCAGGGCGGTGGGGGAAGGGTATAGGAGACTTTCAGGATAGCATTTGAAATGTAAGTGAAGAAAATATCTAATAAAAAATTGAAAAAATTGTAGCTCTACCTTCAACCACTAGGAATAGGAAGGATGGACAGATTAGATTCTGAGATCTTAAACTTCATATTTTTACCAAAAGCAAGCAGTACAGACTTATAACAGTATTTATCAGCTATTATAATGCTTCTGGGTCTCAGGAAACAGTTTAAAATTACATATAATAATACTATGCCTGGTAAGGGTGGTTTTGTTTGTGACTCAATGGTTTAGTTTAGTGATCATCATGAGACATGAGTGGAATGTTTCTACTTTGGTAAAGTTCAAGATAGAATTTGAAGTCAGCAGAATACCTTGTGTAACTGATAGGGAACAGATAGAGAACAGGGAAATTATTGAACTCTTGAACTCAGAGTTCATGATCATCAAATATTAGAACAAAGACAGGAGGTTGAGGAGATGGCTTAGTGGATAGGAGTGCCTACTGCTTAAGCATAGGACCTGAATTTGAATCCCAAACAACCATGTGAAAACTGGGTGTGGCCATGTGGGCCCATAACATCAGCAACAAAGGACTGGATACAAGGGAGTTGTTGGGGATTGCTGATTACCAGCCTGGCTCCAGACCATGAGAGATCTTGTCAATAGGGGGGTAAGATGAGAAGAATAAAATGCTCTCCTATGTACTCATGCATTGCACACACACACACACACACACACACACACACACACACACACACACACGCCCGTGCACACACACACTTCACAAAGAAAAGAAAAGAAAAGAAAAGAAAAGAAAAGAAAAGAAAAGAAAAGAAAAGAAAAGAAGGGAAGGGAAGGGAAGGGAAGGGAAGGGAAAGGGAAAGGGAAAGGGAAAGGGAAAGGGAAAGGGAAAGGGAAAGGGAAAGGGAAAGGGAAAGGGAAAGGGAAAGGGAAAGGGAAAGGGAAAGGGAAGGGAAGGGAAAGGGAAGGGAAAGGGAAAGGGAAAGGGAAAGGGAAGGGAAGGGAAAGGGAAGGGAAAGGGAAAGGGAAGGGGAGGGGAGGGGAGGGGAGGGGAGGGAAGGGAAAGGGAAGGGAAAGGGAAAGGGAAGGGAAAGGGAAGGGAAGGGAAGGGAAGGGAAGGGAAGGGAAGGGAAGGGAAGGGAAGGGAAGGGAAGGGAAGGGAAGGGAAGGAAAGGAAAGGAAAGGAAAGGAAAGGAAAGGAAAGGAAAGGAAAGGAAAGGAAAGGAAAGGAAAGGAAAGGAAAGGAAAGGAAAAAGGAAAGAAAAGAAAAATCCCAAATCCCAAATCAGTTATTTTTGGTAAGTGTTCCAGGAAAACGATACAGAAAGCAGATTAATGAATAATATTGAAACACATATCTAATATTTATCTACAACAAATTAGTTGAGTTCCATAATTATAATTGAATTACTTTAGTACACACGTCTATATTGTTGTTAAAACATGAATATACAATGGGCTGTGTCCCTGGGACTAAACCATCAATCAAAGAAAACACACGGAGGGACTCATGGCTCCAGCTGCATATGTAGTAGAGGATGGCCTAGTCGGTCATCAATAGGAGAAGAGGCCCTTGGTCCTATGTAGGTTCTATGTCCCAGTATAAGGGAATGCCTGGACCAGGAAGCAGGAGTGGGTAGGTTGGGGAGCAGGAGGAGGGGGGAGAGGATAGGGGATTTTCAGAGAGGAAACTAGGAAAGGGGATACCATTTGAAATGTAAATAAAGAAAATATCTAATAAAAGAGAAGAAAAGAAAAAGAAGAAGCCTGAACTACTTCATGCCGCATGCTTGTTTTTGTGGTGTAAAGTGAAACCAACCAGCCCTATCTACTCAAGAAGCCAGAGTGTGGTAACTTAAGAAAACCACACTGTGAAAAAGAATGTTCAAAAGGTTTAGAAAGCAAAATTAATTTCAACCATGCTAGTTTCATGCTGTTGAAATGACCCCACCCAGTGTTATCAATCCACGCATTTGTTTATGCGTGTTTCAACAAGATAATGTCTCTTAAGAACAAGCTGAGTGTGTAGAGAGCCATTTTCTCTGTTTTTCTTCTTACTCTACACTAGTCTTTTAGAATGATCTACCTAAGGGCTAGTAAGGGCTTGATTGACTTCTTATATGGTGATATTTCAGCTATGCTCTCTCAATTGCATTTTCTTAAAAAATTAATGATTTACTGTTTAATGTCTGTCCTTACTTAGATGTCTACACACACCCCAGAGACATCTCAAGTGATACTCTCTTCGCAATCTTCTCTTTTCTTGGCTTCATACACCTTTCTCTTTTCACGCTCCTGATGCCAGGTAATGGTACCAGTATTCATCTATGAAGTGAAACACTGGACCTATCATCTTTACTTTCTCCCCTCCTTCATCTAAAGGACCTCCTTATAAAACCTGTCGATTCTGTCACCTTACTGTGTCTCAAAACTTTCTATACAATTCCTGTCTTGTTGCCATTTAAGCCTGATTCAATTTCTAGTTGTTCAACTTTTGTAATTTCTTAGTTGTTAAAAATAATTTTTGTATAGTTTTAAGGGTGTCCATAAGTAAGGTGGCTTATATTACTATACTCAAAGGGACTGTATTCTGTGTCTTGTTATACACCTAAGTTTGGTATTTACCTTTAGCTTTGATTGTCTAAGTTGAGCTCAGAGAGACTTCATCCTTTCAGATTATAGCTAAGCCTCTACATGCACAGTATACACACAAGACCATCAGTGAGCTGCATCTGAATTGGAGGTTGAACTTGATGAGTTCCCGAAAACATGCTATCTTCATTTGTTGACCTGTGGAGTTCTCATCCAATGTTAGATAGCTATGATACCCAGAGAGTCAATTTTGTTTAGGAAATAAAAGAACAACAAAAAAGTAGATTGTGTACCCACTATGTGTATATATGTTTAAGAAATATTATATATATTTAAGTCAAGGATCAAATAATTCTCAAAAAGCTGTTCTCGTCCAAGAAGATTAAAAATGATGTCACAAATACAAGTTAAGAGTAGATATTTTTCTATATTAAGAAAATAATATCATATCACGCTTTATCATCTCAGTTGGCTTGACCATCACTGAAATACATCTGTATTTCTTAGAGCTTTGTTTAAAATTTTGTTTTATTTATTATTGCTAGTGAGATGGCTCAGGGTGTAAAAGCACTTTCCACCAAGTCTAACAACCTGAGTTTATTCTCCAGGACTGATGGTTTAAGGAGAAAACTGACTCCCACAAATTGTTTTCCTGGTTTTCATATATGAGGTATGGCACAAACATCTGTGTATATGAGTGTGTGTGTGTGTGTGTGTGTGTGTGTGTATTGAGCATTTAGAGTCTCAATTTGTCTCATTTGAGTTACTGCATTTTCATCTAGTGCTCAGTGTATGATAAATATCCTGGATAGGTGTAATGATGAATCAGACATGACTCCTACTCCAGAGAAACTAAACTATAAGGTGACTCAAAGTAAGAACAAGACAGACTGAGCATGCTCTCTTTTGGGCTGACTGATCTCATGCAACACCCAAAGGGAAAGACAGTTCATCAGTCCTCTCAGCTCCATGACTCCCACTGTTGTCCAAAAGAAGGCTTGCTGCTGTGCAGTCCTCAGGCATAGATGGACTTACAGGCTTTAACAGGTAATCACTTCCTGCTTAGGGGCAGGAGTGTTTGTACATTTACCCACTGGGACTGGGCTCTGCATTTTGGTTGGTTGTGATTTTTCTTTAGTGGTCTCTGTCTGTTAAACTTGTCATATATTTATTATTCTGTTTGTTCCGTTGGTCCTTAAATCATGAAGCTTTTCTCTTTCTAGGCACAGTCTAGTTTCAAATATATATTAATATAGGACAAATATGAAAATACCTTAGAGTGGATTAAATATAGATGTCTGAATTTCCCCCAGGAGGTCTGCTAAGAGAAGCATGGAGCTGCTGTTCAGAGAAATCTGCATCCGTTGGCTGGCTCCAAAGCACTCCTGACTGCAGACAGGAATGGAGGATGTTGAGGTTAACATGTGTGGGATACTGAAATGCTAGTTTCCATTGTGAAGGAAATATCTCTCACTACCAAAAATTTAAAAGAAAAAAAATCTGAAGATCATAAATAAAGTTATTCCAAGCTGAACCCACGCTGTAATTTCAGTTCTTTGTATGTAGTCTGTTTTCTGAAATCCTGGTTCTATCACTTGAGAATAATGTAATTTAGTTGATGTGCCTATGACTCAACCACAATTTTAATTACTTACTGTAGAACAGAAATGGTATAGGTTGTATAAATCTATCTTCGTGTATGTGAAAGACTAAATTTAGGCATCTGAATTTTAACATATATGTTCATATTTATGCAGAGTGGAAACAGACATGTCTTCAATTTGATCTTGAAAATTTCAACACTTAAGTACCCAAGGAGCTGAAGGGGTCTGCAACCTTATAGGTGGAACAACAATATGAGCTAATCAGTACCCCCAGAGCTCATGTCTCTAGCTGCATATGTAGCAGAAGATGGCCTAGTTGGCCATCATGGGGAAGAGAGGCCTCTTGGTCTTGCAAACTTTATATGTCTCAGTACAGGGGAACGCCAGGGTCAAGAAGTGGGAGTGGGTGGGTAGGGGAGCAGAGCGAGGGGAGGGTATAGGGGACTTTCGGGATAGCATTTGAAATGTAAATGAAGAAAATATCTAATAAAAAAGAGTGGCACATTAACAGGTTAAATAAGATATGTAATAATAATGTACAGTAGATGTGATTTATATATTTACATATTTAAGTACATATTTATGTACTTAATGGCATACTATTCACATAGACATCTAGACATTTAACAACTGTTAAAGCAATATTTTAGTCTTTAAATCTAGGCTGTTTTCTAGCTGAAGGTTTATACTTTGTCGTTAGTTATATACACACCTGTGTATGTAACTAACATATGTGCAAACATATAATTTTTTTGAATAACTTGGTGCTATTTTGGAAGCAAGCTTTCTTTATTTAAGAAATCCCATGGGAAGGCCTCCTGATGATAGACAGTTTTTCAAGTGACTTACAAAATTATTAACTCAGATCACCATCATGGAAAGCCTTCATTGGCAGGTTTTAGCATCACACCCAATTTGCTGAGGAAGGTGAGTGGCTTACTCCATGTCAATCAGCTAGGGGGCATGGCTGAGATTCAGAAGAAGGCAAAGCTCATCAAATGGAAAGTACTTGAGTGAGTACATAGCTTTTCTTGAGTGTCTGGGGAAATGCAAAGATGAGTCAGATAGGACTAACAAAAGCTTGTCGTCACATCTGAGCAGGTTTTGTCTATTAATTAGAAATCAAGAGCACGGGCTGGTGAGATGGCTCAGTGGGTAAGAGCACCCGACTGCTCTTCCAAAGGTCTGGAGTTCAAATCCCAGCAACCACATGGTGGCTCACAACCACCCGTAATGAATTCTGATGCCCTCTTCTGGTGTGTCTGAAGACAGCTACAGTGTACTTACATATAATAAATAAATAAAAAAAAAAAAAAAAGAAAAAAAAGAAATCAAGAGCACAAGGAGGACTGCTTCCCTTTTTTTCCCCCAGGAGGTCACACTTTACCTGTTCATCTCTTTGGGCCGTGGCTTTAGAGGATCACACAGCCACCAAAAAAGGCCCAAAAAGCAGTCCTTCTCTGTGTTACATAGAATAGTCTCTTGCTTTTGGGGACTGACATCATTGCTGTCCTACATGCTAGGCTAGCCTGGGTGGCAGGCTTCTTTCCCTGGTGTTATTTATTGTTTTTTGAACCCTGTAGGAAAGCCCTCCTGTTAGCCGGGTACATTTGTGAGTGCACCTAACTGCAGATGTTCAGATTGTACCAATCCATAGGACTACAGAATGTTTTCTACTGTCTTCTAGAACTTAGGTTTTTGTTTGTTTGTTTGTTGTTGTTTGCTTGCTTGCATCTTTTAATTTTTGTTTTTGCAGTACTGGGGTTCAATCAGGACCTTGTAGAACATAGGCAAGTACCACTACCACTGAGCTACACCTTCAGCCTTGGGGAAGAGTTGAAAGGGACAAAACAAATTATTCTATAGTTTTCCTGTGTTTATAATACACTAAACATTGAACAATAAAATATAAGTTATCGTTTGACCTAAATTTTTACATTTTATATTTATTTACTTTGTGAATATGTGTACGAAAGAGCGAACATGTGTGTGCATGTATGTGAGTGCAAGTGCCGTGGTATGGGTACAGAAGTCAGATGACAACTGGCAAACGCTGCTCCTCTCTCTCCACCCTGTGGGTTCCAAGGATTGAACTCAGATCGCCAGTGTTGGTAGCAAGTGCCTTTACCTATCAAGACGTCTCATTGGCCCACTGTGGCCCTTGAATTACATATTAAACTAATTGAGATCACCCTCTTTGCTATTTCAGAAAGTGAAGAGCCTTAAAAGTTCCCTAGAACTCTTACTTTAAGTTATAATTTAAATTCAGAAGTCTTTCTCGAGAACAATTTAAAAAGTTGTCCTAAAATAAATAAAGCTTAGTAATAATATATATTGTTGTACATATAATGATATATAATATTTATGTAATTAAATATATACATATAATTACATATAATATATAATAAATAAATGAATTTACTGTTTTGTTAGCAATACTGAAGGAACAAGCTCCTATCCAGTGCACCTACACTGTAGACCTGCCAGCTCCCTTTCACCTCACATACAGAATATGTAGTGGGTGGTCTTCCTTTTATTTTACTGGAGCAAGAAAACATTGGAGATGTTAGATAAAGCATCCAGGGCCAAATGGGTCATAAGTGTCATCTATGTTGGGTTACTCTGGCCTCAAAAATTATATTCTTTTCATCCCAATCCTATCAGCTTTCAAAACCAAACCTGGTTGTTTTTATGTTTAAATTAAATCACAGCAGCAGAGATGCACTTTAAAATAGATGTCCTCCTTTCCCCCAAAAGATCATAATCATGATGATCATCCTGAGGGAGTTAGAGGAGTTTAAACTAGGAAGCACCAGTATCTTAATTAAATACCTGCCTGCTACACAATTAAAATGCTGATTAGGGTCCTAGTGTGAAGTAGGAGCCTCTGTTCTCTGTGCCCGTGCCTAGGGGGCGGGGGTGTCACTAGACTTTGCAGATTCGATGCTTACAGTACTGTAGTTTCACCTCAGAGCCCCTGAATAGCTGAGAAGAAAGACAGGGAGTCCAACAAGTGAGAGGCATAAAAGGTTGCCACTCACCACTCTCAGTACCCTTGACCCTCAGTCCACAGCTTAACTGTCAACAACCAAAAAACTATTGTGTGAGAGAATTGCTTAAAATACTTGAGTCTCTCTCCCTACTAGTGGAGCTATCTTGCGGTCTGGGAAGCTATAGTGACAGTTTGAAACTGTTGTAGAGTATATATATATACATCTATATCTCTGCAGTGTGGTGTGCTTTCTTATCTTCAGGAGCTTGACCTCAAACAGTTGACAAAACTAAAGAAAGTAAAGTCTCACGTTTCCTCATTTCAAGGTTTACGTTCAGTTGAGGATGTATCAGCAAAAGTCAGTATTAATCCATTTATGATATGAACATGACCAGCTATGGGGTTTTCATTTTGTATTCTCTTAACAGCTGTGAACAAGGCTGTGCCAAATTTACATTCCAGTATTGAAAGTTTATTATTTCACCAGATAAAATATAAATAGGTGATCTTGCAAAGAGGTTATTAAAGTAATGTCACAAAACTACTCACTAATCATATTGTAGTGACCAATGCACAGTATTAATAATAAATTCTAGGCAACCTTACTGTAGAAAATACAAGCCACACATTATATACCAAGTAAATACTTCCTGTATTAAAATGTGAATGTGGTATTAGCCTTGCTCTGAGGAATAAACACATAGCTAATTATATGTTAGGTGGTCTTTAAAAGGAAGTAGACTTTATTCTGGAAGTGACTGCATGATTCATGTGTGCAGGAGCCGAGAGAGACTCCTCCACCCAGCAAGGGAGGTCAAGGCTCATAAGAAGCATCAGACGCCGGATGAGGACAAACTGGGAAAAAAAGAAAAGAACTGTATCATTTTCATTTACTGTTCTGTAAATATCTTCATTTTAAATACATTGAAGAATTGTCCACAATAAAGGAGATGCAGAAATGAGTCAAAAGCCATAGAAATAAAGGGGAATGGGTTATTGAAAGGAGGGGAACAGGATGTGACAGAAAGGATCTAAGGGGCGGAAGGAGACATCCAGAGGAACAAAGGTGTTTGTAAAATGTTTGTGAGTCCTCTCCCCTTTCTGAGTCTTCCGACTCCTGTGGAGTCTCATTCTCTGAGTCTTTCACAGGATGTACATTTTTAGCCTGTTTACTCTGTAACTGAAACCTTTGCTTGTGTCCTCTTTGAACACCGCAAATGTAAGGCAAGGAAGGAGAAGTTGGTTTCAAGCCATTAAGGTGCAATTCTTGTCTGGGGCATCAGTGTCTCAAAGAAGAGACTCAGCTATACTGTTCCTGGCCGTAGACCCAAAATATGCTCCACCATACCACGAGGACACATGCTCCATTATGTTCATAGCAAATTTATCCATAATAGCCAGAAGCTGGGAACAATCTAGATGTCCCTCAACTGAAGAATGGATAAAGAAAATGTGGTTCATTTACACATTAGAATATGATTCAGCCATTAAAAACAAGGACATCATAAATTTTGCAGTTAAATGGATAGGACTAGAAGATATTATCCTGGATGAGGTAACCCAGATTCAAAAGAACAGGCATGGTATGTACTCACTGATAAGTATAGAATGCCCATGATATACCCTACAGACCCAAAGAAGTTAGATAAGAAGGAAGGCCCAAGCAAGGGTACTTGAATCACACTTAGAAGGGGAAACAGAATAAGAGACAGAGGAAAGGAGGGAACAGGGTGGGAGAGGGGAGCGGGAGGAGAATAGGGAGGCAGGGTCAGGTGTGGGAAGAGACAGGAAAGAGGCCCAGGAGAATGAATGGAAATCTACACTTGCTGGGGGTGAAAGAGGTGGGGAGGTTGGAGGGGGGATCTCTGGGAAGTCCCAGAGACCTGGGATAGGGGAGCCTACCAGGAGTCAATTTGGGTGACCTCAGCTAAGAAGCCTAACAGTGGGGATATAGAACCTGAAGAGGTCATCTCCTGTAGCCAGGCAAGACCCCCAGTAGAGAAATAAGGACACCAACCCACCCACAAAACTTTTGACCCAAAATTTGTTCTGTCTAAGTAAGGTAACCCAATCACAAAAGAAGTCATTAGATATGCACTCATTGATAAGTGGATATTAGCCCAGAAACATAGAACACCCAAGATACAATTTGCAAAACACAAGAAAATCAAGAAGAGGGGAGACCAATGGGTGGAAACTTCATTCCTCCTTAGAACAGGGAACAAAATACCCATGAAAGGAGTTACAGAGACAAAGTTTGGAGCTAAGACGAAAGGATGGACTATCTGGAGACTACACCACCTGGGGATCCATCCCATAATCAGCCACCAAACCCAGACACTATTGCATATGCCAGCAAGATTTTGCTGAAGGGACCCTGGTATAACTGTCTTATATGAGGCTATGCCACTGCTTGGCAAATACAGAAGTGGATGCTCACAGTCATCCATAAGATGGAACACAGGGCCCCCAGTGGAGAAGCTAGAGAAAGCACTCAAGGAGCTGAAGGGGTCTGCAACCCTATAGGTGGAACAACAATATGAACTAACCAGTACCCCAAGAGCTCATGTCTCTAGCTGCACATGTAGCAGAAGATGGCCTAGCTGGCCATCACTGGGAAGAGAGGCCCCTTGGGGACTCTTTATATGCCCCAGTACAGGGGAATGCTAGGGCCAAGAAGTGGGAGTGGGTGGGTAGGGAAGCAGGGCAGGGGAAGGGTATAGGGAACTTTCGGGATAGCATTTGAAATGTATATAAAGAAAATATCTAATATATATATATATATATATATATATATATATATATATATGAAATGCAGGATGGAGCAGAGACTGAAGGAAAGGCCAACCAATAACTGGTCCAACTCAAAAACCCTCCCATGGGCAAGCACCAATTTCTGACATTATGATACGCTGTTATGCTTGTGGAAAAAAGTCTAGCATAACTGTCCTCTGAGAGGTTCTAGTCAGCAGCAGAGCAAAATAGATGGAGATACCCACAGCCAAGCATTGGATGGTGTTGGGACTCTTATGGAAGAGCTGGGGGGAAAGATTGAAGGCCCTAAAAGGGAAGGGAACACTACAGAAAGACCAACAGAGTCAGCTAACCTGGATGCCTGGGAGCTCTTATAGCCTGAGCCACCAACCAAAGAACATTAGCAAGCTGGGACAAGGCCCCCGGAACATATGTAGCAGACATGTGGCTCAGTCTCCATGGCTGCTTTGTCTGCTAGTAGGAGAGGAGGAACCTAATCTAGAAGAGACTTGATATGCTAGGGTGGAAGGATACCCGGGGGGGCCACACTTTCTCAGAGGAGAGGGAAGGGCCCTGTAAAGGAGTGGGAAGGGGAGCAGCGTTTGAGATGTAAATAAATAAACAAACAGAACTCTAAAGTGATACCATGTTCTAACAGGCTACTCTTGTGAACTAAGTCTTCTTAAACTTAGCCTATAGAACATCTTGTGGCATCGCATCAGAGACTTGAATGAGAAGTGCACCTAGTACCAGCAATGGAGTTTTCTTTACAGCCATTTTAGAATGTCTTCAAGAAGGTAAGTTGTTGATACTCCAGTCAAGTACCTCCCACCCACACTCAGCAAGTGGCTCTAAACTCAACTGTTCACATACAAATGAAAACATTAACAATGTAGGAAGGGCTTAGTTAAAATAAGGACTTCAACAGGAGAGGAAGGGGTGACAGAGAGAGAAACTGGGGGGTGAAATGACTAAACTCATTGTATAAATGTAGGGAACTGTCAAAAAAGGGAAAAAATAAAAGCAGAAACCCATTTTAAAAAGAAAATGATTATCAAAAAGGTAAAGCTTCTAAGACTATAGCAAGAGTTGATGGGAATCTATCAAAACAACTTCCATATAATGAAAGTTCTATAAATATTTGGTGAAAGAATTAACAAATATAAGGATAAAATATAGAATTTGAGTCTTTTGACAAGATAACATTAGATTCAGATAGGAGCTTAGATTGCAATGGGTCCCTTTTGATTGATGGAGTGATAATGGATATGACCCAGTCTCTGAGGGTGATTTCAATTCATTGAGGAGAGAAGATAGCAAATATAGTAGGCATGGACACCAGGTTTCTTACATGACAGCCTCTTAGTAAGTACTCAAATACTTATTAGCTAGTTAAATGGAAAGGATTAGTTAATTATAAGTGATAATAGCAATGTATAAAATTATTATCAAGGGATTTGGAAGAACACAAGTTATGTGGGTTGATTCCATCCTAAGTCAGTGTTTTGGCAGATGATTAATATACTTGTGGATGTAGGCTGGTCATCTTTGGCGGAGGATTGCATCATGATAGAGGATAATCACAAAAGTGACTGTATCTTCTACTCAGAATATGTCTTAGGGTTACTATTCCTGCGATAAAATACCATGACTCAAAACTACTTAAGGAGAGAACGTTTATTTGGCTTCCACTTCACTCTTTATCACTGAAGTGTTGGAACATAGTCCAAGAATGGAATTGCATGAGAATTCTGAGTTCTTGTGAGAAAACGGCAAGAAAGCAGACAAGACTTCTTGTGAATTTAGTTTCCTTAAAACACAGAAGTATAGCCGGGTGGTGGTGGCGCACTCCTTTAATCCCAGCACTTCGGAGGCAGAGGCAGGCAGATTTCTGAGTTCGTGGCCAGCCTGGTCTACAAAGTGAGTTTCAGGACAGTCAAGGCTGTACAGAGAAACCCTGTCTCGGGAAAAAAAACAACAACGCACAGAATTATTCTTGGAGTGTGTGTAAATGCTCCTCCCAGGTGTGGCAGATAGGCATGAGTTTATTTCAGGTGTTGTTATAGTCATGCCTCTATGGGGAAAAAAACGTTTTTGCCACCTGTGGCTTGTTTTTGTAACTGATCACCTCACTAATATGATTCTTCTTAACTGTCAGAGTATAAACTGTCTGATGCTCTGAACAAAGTTGGTTAATATGTGAGACTTTAGTCTGACTCATTTTCATGCCCTTATCTCCCAGGTTCACTCCACCAACAAGTGTAGTAAACACTGAAGGAAGCTGGGACAGGAACTTGAACAAGGCAGGAACCTAGAGCCAGGAGCTGATATAGGGACCATAAGAAGGTGCTGCTTAAAGGCTTGCTCCACTTAGCTTGCTCAGCTTCCCTTTGTATAGAATCCAGGACCACCAGCCCAGGAGTGCCCCCCACCCATAACATCCACATCAGTCGCTAATCAAGAAAATGCCCTACGAGCTTGCTTATAGCTGATCTTACGGAGTTATTTTCTTAATTGAGGATCTCTCTCTTCAGATGACTCTAGCTTGTGTCAATTTGACATAAATTCTGCTAACCCAGGGTCAGTGAAGCCAATGGCCGACAAGTTCCAGGAGGGACAGGGGAGGGCTTATTAGTAGGGCCTTGAAAAGATATTTACGAGCTTGGAATGTATTCATCCTGAGGCTAGTCTAGATCAATGGTGAGATAAATAAGTCCTAAAATCGAGTAGTCTGACCAGGCTGGGAGTGACAGATAAATGGCTGTCCTATGAGCAGCTCTGATATTAGGTAGGCCTAAATCAATCTCCTTGGACAGCTGTGTAATATCTTCATGTCTTAAGTTTCACAGCTGCAAAGTGGACATAATTCTGCCTCATGGAGTAAGTGTTATTGTGACTGAAGGACGCAGTGAGAGGAAAAGCTGTGACAGAGGAGGATGAGGTAATAAAAGGAACAGAAGTACATCACGT
Source organism: Mus musculus (assembly GCF_000001635.26). Classification (NCBI taxonomy): domain Eukaryota; kingdom Metazoa; phylum Chordata; class Mammalia; order Rodentia; family Muridae; genus Mus; species Mus musculus. The sequence continues at coordinate 79,132,149 of NC_000068.7, forward strand.
GCTTGACAAGTTCCTATGGCCTTATTCCCAGGCATCTGGGTTACTGAGAAATCCCTAATTGAAATGCCCTGGGAGTCTCTAAGCTACAGTTCTATGAAGTAAAGCAAACCCTACCTTCTCCCCAGACTTAAAACCACCAGTACTAAAGCTTCCCTCAGAGTTGACCTTACCAGCTCAGAAGTGAGATTAGCAATGTGTAAGCCCATTGGTGCAAAGTAAGAAATGACTCCCTTGAAAGTTTCCTTGGTGCTTTTAAATACTCATAGTAGAAGCAGAAGTAAGTGAGTCCCATGAGAAAAAGTTACATGAAAATGGGAAGTGCTGAGCATGAAAGCCACACATGTTTTGTAAGATTTTGTTCTTCTAAACTCTCTGTGAACTCTTCTTTGTACATAAAAATTACTTAAATGGTTGGGGTACCCTCCAAACACTATCTTGACGGCAGCACTACATTCTGACTAAGTAATTTAGTGATGTATCTTAGGCTAGGCTGGTACTCACTGTGGAGCCTAAGCTAGCCCCAAATGCACAATGACTGAACCTCTCAGGCTCCTAAGTGCGGTGATCACAGACGTGAGCTACCATGCCTCATTGAACAGCTATTGTTAAACTAAAGTAATATGTTGCTCAGAGATCCAGAGATAATTAGGAACTCATTTTTTGAGTCAGAGTAAATACAACATAATAATACAGAGGGTGATCTACAAAGAAGAGGGGATACATTCAAAAAATTAAATTGTCCTTTCGTTTGCAGTTGTAGAACTTCATCAGGCCAACTTCTAGAGTTATTTCTAGACATCATTGGTGAAGTGTTTCCTTGATCTCCATGATTTCCTGAGCATCTTTGTTCATTTTATTGCCAGGACAAGTCTCAGATAGGGCTAGCATTTCATTGTTTTGCAGCAAAGAAAAAAGCTGCAGACAGGGACTAATAGTTTTGGGACTGCATCACTAGCTGAACAATAACTGTGGTGAGACTGTACTGAAGCGCAACGTTCTTGGGGTTCAGGTAATGATAGTTCATTTTGGGCTACAACATCCATTCCTATGGTCAATGAACTTTTCAACCAGAGTAAGTGGGAAACATTGTACATCTTGGTTTTTCTTGATATAGCACCATGGGAACCAGAAATACCCTCTTCACGGAACTGTGTGTGACTACAAAGTGGCTCATGTTACTTCAAAGTATATAATGTTTCACATACACACACACATACACACACACAACTAAACATAATATAGCTAAACATCTTAAAGTTTCACAATCACAGAATTTTCATTCATAAAATTAAAAATAGCTTATACCTTTATATTTGTGATTATTTAAATAAATATTATTAATGTGGTTTATATAGTTTTGATACTGAAATAACTGAAGTATGTTTAGTGACTTAATTTTACAAAATTAATTTTTTAAAGGGTAACACTGGTTTTATAACCAAAAATTCTTTGAAAAAATCTTTAGAATGTGGAGAAAATGCTTCAAATGCAAATTCAGAAAATTAATTTTAAAACTGCAGGAATTTTCTAAAGCTAGACAACTCAAAGTTCATGTATAAAGTAAACTCATAAAAATAGCTAGGAAAACATAATGAAGAAAATCACTGGATGCTAGTGCTAAAAATTTTTTTAAAACCTAGCATGATTCTATATTCATAAAAACCTTCCAGGCATAGTGGTGGCACAGGCATACAATCCTGGCTCCTCCCCCACCCCCCAAGACACATGCAAGAAGATTGCAAGTTTCAGATCTTATAGTTTGACATGAAGTTAAAAGAGAACTGGACATGCAGTTTGAGAAGAAAGGAAGAAGGAAACTGGAAGGAAGGAAGGAAGGAAGGAAGGAAGGAAGGAAAAAGGAAGGAGGGAAGGGAAGGAGGGAGGGAGGAAGGAAGGAAGGGAGGAAGTGAAGAAGGAAGGGAGGGAGGATGAAAGAAAAGAAACAAAGGAGGGTGCAGTCCACACTCAATGCAGCCCCAAGGATTGACCTAACCGGGGCCATAAGGGAATGACGAAAAGACAAACACTGAAGAGATGGAGTTGGGTGACCTCAGCTTTCTGACAGAAGTCACAGCACCTCAGCACAGCAGCTCAGTGTGTTTATTATATATAATTGAACACGGAAGCAGAATTATTACTTAAAGCTGAACCTGGAGACAGGATTATTCCATATAGATAAACAATGAGGCAGAGGTACTATGCATAGCTGTACAATGAGGCAGGTTTTCAGTAGTCTGGGTAGGAGCAGTCTCTGGCGGGCAGAGTCTTCAGGTAATAAACGTGTCAAGGGCACACATGCACTCAGAACCTCACTCACTCCCTACAGAGGGCAAGGTTAGCACATGATAAGGGGAGAGAGCTGAATGAAAATTGTAGCAGCAGGTCCAGGCACTGATAAAACGTTACTGTGTCTGTGAAGATCTGTGCACTTACAGCTCATTCCAAATACCTCGGAAAAGTGAAAACGCAGGGGTCCTTTCTTGGGTGCCTCTTCTTTTTAAAATGTATTTATTTGTTGTGAGAATTCACACATGAGTACTATATTCAGATCATCCGCCTCTCCAAACCTTCCTATTCCCTTGACTCCCTCTCAAATTCATGACCTCTATTTTAGTTATGTAGTTATTTATGGTGTGTGTGTGTGTGTGTGTGTGTGTGTGGTGTATGTGTATAAGATGATATTGATCACACTGTGAACCCCAAGACTGTGTTATTTGCTGAAGAAACCTGTTTCTAGTTTTTGTGCAGGTCTGCCCTTATCACACACCTTTAGTCCCTCTGGCTGGAATACAGACACACTCTTAGTACACAACTTTAATCCTAAGGAATAAAGGTAAAGTTAGTTTGTAGACGGAGGCACCCACGCTTGAAAGTGATGTCTAATTGTGTGGCAGACAAAGTGACAAATCAGAGAAAGATTTGACAGAATAAGATATGCCCAACTCTCATGAGAACAGAGAAGAAAGATAAGGAGAAAGGAAGGAGGTCGTTTTACTGGGAGAGTTTTACAGAGTCAGGTTGAAGAAAGAACAAGTTAGACATAGGTAAAGACAGAATGAGCCAGAGAATGAAAAGGAGTCAGAAGATGAAAACATTGCCAGAGTCAGTTTAAGGCTAAACAGAGCATTTCAGGAGAAGTTGAGAGGGGCCAGATTGAATCAGTCAGCTTGGAGAGGAGTTTGAACCAGAACAGCTGAGCTGACCAGGCAGCAAGAATTAAGAAAGGGATAGAAAGGGTGAGCTCATTCAGAAGTAAGTCTCCGAGGCTGAAATATTCTAGGCCTAGATAAGATTGTATGGAAGCTAGAAGCTTCCAGGCCTACGTTAGCAGATGGAGGCAGTAAGCCTCAGAAACAACAAGTGCTTCAGGCATAGGATTGGGTAACATTAAGGCTCTCATTCCTGGAAAAACTGATTTATCCTCTTGACAGCCATTGAGTGCCTGTAGCTCTTCATTTAATGGTGGAGCCTTGTGAGATTTCCCCCATTTACATCGACAAGTCAACTAGTGTCATTTTCAGCTCTTATTAAGGTAACCATATTGCTGAGATTTCATCGGCACAGCTTCCCAGTCTAGAAGACACTCACGGCGAACATTCTGGTCCTCTGGCTCTGACAACCTTGTTACTCCCTCTTCCATGACTTTCTTTGAACCTCAGACTTATGGTTCCATTGTAGATGTATTAACTGGGCCTGGCCTCCCCATAGTCATTTATCCTGTGTTTTGATCAGTGGTGGACCTTTGCAATAGTCCCCCCCCTCTCTTTTTTGTTTGTAAAAAGAATAAAAATCTTAGAAGACTGGTGAAAGCTGAACCCTTCTGTGGGTATAAGAGTATTTACAGTAGAATCTGAGATTATATTGGTAGGAAAATGGCAAAAGTAGGTTCAGTCCCGAGTATAGTATAGCTCCTGCCGTGGTTAGCTGGCTAGGTTTACAGTGCCAGGCATGAGTTCCTCCCTCCCCACTGTGTGGGTTATAGGTCCAGTTAGATGGCTGTTGATTCTCTTCAAGATAAATGTGCCACTATGATGTCATTGGGAATTCCTTGCTTGTCCAGTCATTGTAGGGGATCATGGGGTTTACCACCAGATAGGACTATTACTGTGTTCTTTTCCTAGGAAATTTGCATAGCCCTTTAAGATACTCTGAGAGCTAGTCCCCAGGGAGAAGACTTCCAGAGGATATGTTCCAGCTACATTCCTCCAAGCCCTGTATCTGGAGCATGTGGTGTCTTCAGCTTGGGGTTGTACCTTCAAGTTCTGGAAAAAAAAATCTAAAATCAGGGCTGTCCAGTAGGGCAGCCACTACTCACTGTGTTATTGAGCCCTTGGAGTAGAACTAGTGTAAGAAGAGGATTTATTTTTTAAACTATACCTAATTTCTATAGCCATACATTTATATAGCTGTGCAGAGCTCTTGGTATAGTCCTGGGGACTCAGCGTTACGCTCTCAGCCTGTCCAAGACAGGTCTATGTCTGATCACACTATAACCTTGCATGCTGTCTTGTCGCATACCCCCTCCCCTCTGAGAAAGGATGAAGCCAATAAATAAGACAGACTAAAGTCACGGGAAATAGCCAACTTCATTCAGAGGATCAGTTTATTACCCTCTGAGGCTTAAGGGGACTGACATTAGTATAATCCCAAGAGCAAACCACATATGATAGGCAAGCTGCACATGGCGGTCAAGCCACGCAGAGCACAACCAGGTTTTTCCATAGAGGCATGTAAACAAATTACAATAGGCAGCTGTAATGAACAGTCTGAAGTAAGCTCACTTCTCTCCACTACACCTGGGATGGGCACGAAAGTGTAATCCAAGAACAATGCTCTGGTTTTGAAGAAGCTGAGGTCACAAGACTCTTCTCTTGGTCTCTTGTAGTTTTCTCACAAGCACTCAGAATCCTCTTCAAGGGACTCCATTCCTGGACCATATTCAGACACTGTCTAAAGGACGTAGGCTTTATTTTTCTCCGTGTCTTAATTCTTCTTTCTATGAGCTGCCGGTGTGCTGGTACAGCTCCGTGGGGGGGGCGGGGGGGGGACTGAGGAGAACTGTCAGGGCAACAGGTGTTTCTTGCAATGACTGTCCCTCTTGCAAAGCAGACACTGGCTTGGCATTACTCAGGAAAGTTTGCAAAATGGCACTCTCATTTGCAGGAGCCCGAGAGTAATTTTTTATATATACATATATAATAGTGAATTCCTAAAAAGCAGGTATAAACACATTTATTCGCCTGATTCAAGGGAATTCAGGAATTCTTGAATCCTTAAAATAATGCTTGCAGCCTTTCAGATACAGAAACATGTTTGTGAGGAAACATTTAAATAAACATGAGTTGCAGGAGAATAGCATATAGATAGAATGACTGAGAGGTATAAAAATGGAAACTGGCATTTTCAAAATAAATTCTAGTAATCTAAGAATCATTCAAGTCAGCCCAGTATGGATAGTCTTGGGCAGTCAGAATACGAATTTGAACAGGTTTCCGAATGGCAGCTTTGGGGCATACGATACAAGTTTGACTTTCAACTCTTCCACCACCTTTGAATGTCTAAAGAGAGCTCCTCGGTTGCTCAAAGCCTTGGTTTTCCTTATCTGCAAAAAAGAGGAAACACTGTGCTATGGAAGCATAGTTTTTGAAGGGTGAGATGGGCCCACTTCAAGACATGTGACTAGAGGTGAATTCCCTCTCCCAGTATCTCCCCCACAGCTGGAAAATATTCCAGAAAACACCTGTCAGAATGCGGAAACTGAGCATGCAAAAATGCAAAGACAATAGTGACACTGGCAACAGATTCTAAAACGGAGAGATGACAAGAGCCAGATGCTGGACACCTGCTCCATGCTCAGTCACCAACTCTGAAACCAGAACTCAGTGCCAAAACAGCAAGACAGACGTGTCCATATCCCACGCGTTTCAGAGCTCTCTCTCTCTCTCTCTCTCTCTCTCTCTCTCTCTCTCTCTCTCTCTCAGCCTGTCATTTCCTGTTTGCTTTTCAGTCCCTTCAAAGAGCTACCAGAGTAATGAAGAATGTGCTTGAACAAACAACTACAATCCCTTAAAAAAAAAAGATAAGCCCTTTGCTGTTGGTTCACGTAAGTCTTTGAATCTTTCTCTCTGCCATTGTGATTCTTTGGAAAGTCCTGAATTCAACCCAAAACATGCATTTGGAGATTTACACCTCTGTGTTTCCCACTCAAGGGCTAACTTCAAATTTCCCTTTGTCTCCTAGGGCAACTCTTTTAGCGTATTGTCTTTTTTTTTGATAATCCTACCACACAGCTTACTGTGACATAGCTTATTGAGATGACCACTGGAGATGTGCAGTTCTCGAGCAGTGCCAGTTAAGAGCGTCAGCATAGTGCAGCAGACTAGCATCAACACACACACAAACCCCACATCTGCTTAGGAGAAAAGGCCCTAGAGTCAGACCCTTAGGAAATTCGTTTTGCTCATATTTGACCATGGTCTTAATCTTAAAGTGCAAAACCCACTTTCTTTTCTCTTTTTGTTTCTTGATTTGGGGTACTGAGTTTTACAAAGGAAAGCATGAACAAAATGGGATTATTTTTATTGTTTCAAGGTGGTTTTCTCTTATAGCAATTTTGAACTTCACCCAATTGGAAATGACGTTTGTGGTATTTCAGATATAGTAGAATGTAGGAAGAACACAAGTCAAAGCCATTTTTTTTTTAAATTTTGGTATCAAAGAAACCATACTCAAATACAAACAAAGCAACGCGCACCTAACACTTCACTCAAATATTTAAATATAATTCCATGATATCTCTCTAGAGGTCAACCCAGAAGATCCCTGTGATAAAGACCTGTAATTGGGTGCTCCCACTATCACAGTCACCGCAGACTCTAATGTATTCAGTTGATCATCTAGTCTTGCCTTGTGGAACAGGATACACCATTATTAGGGTTGCCAGGGCATCTAGAACAGTGGTTCTCAACCTTCCTAGAGCTGTGATCCTTAAATTCAGTTCCTTGTACTGTGGTGACCCCCAAACATAAAATTATATTTGTTGCTACTTCATAATTGTAAATTTGCTATTGTTATGATCATAATGTAAATATCTGTTTTTTATGATGCTTTTAGGCAATTGCTATGAAAGGGCCATTCAGTGCCCCCAACAGGGCTGTAACCAGGGTTGAGAACCACTGCAGCAGTACACCTTATGAGGCATCTGGTCTCTGCATTCTACCTTTGGTTACTCTTTCTCCAGTGTTCTCCTTGTCTTAGCTGTCTTACCATCAGGCCCCATCTCCCAATCTCACCCACACATACCTGTTCTATATTTATGTATCTCTGTCTTGTTTCTCCTTCTGTCCATCCATCTTATTTGGGAAAAAACCCATGGGATAAGGCAAAAGTTAATCAAAAGGGAAGGTCGACACCCAAAGAAAGCTTTCATTTGGAACGCTGAATTTTTGTCTCTGCTTTTCCTTGCTCGATGCTATTTGGACAGAGTCTGCAATGAAACTTGCCCTAAACAATAACTCCCCAAGTACAGCTATTTTATGACTGATTTTCCTCCTTTACAATTTCGTGCTTCAGTGCAGTATTTCTGGACACTTAACCTCTCACTCCTTTCCAACAGGAATCTCTCTTCCTTTATGGAAAGTAACAAAGCCAGGAAGAGAAGCAGGTGTTCACAGCCTCAGGGGCCACAATTATAAATAAAACAAAACAAATACATAAAGCCTCATCCTTCATCTATATAGAATATAATCTTTAAAAGTATGCTTTCCTGGGTGTTATATTCAATTTGCTAAACTGTGAGTGCTCTGTGCCCATGAGAAGCTTGCCAGGAGGTTTCTCTGATGCCCTGGTTTTCTTGTTCTTGTTAATGAGAGGGAAACCCTGCACAGTGCACTCCCTTGGCTCAGCTCGTGCCCTGACCTGAGGGAAGGGGTCTAAGTAGGATAAGGACAAAGGGACTTTGTCATCAGTCCTTTATAATTGCAGTCTGGAGTGATCCATGTTGTAGCAATCAAAAAGTCCAATTCTGAGAGGAGTTTATTTTAGTAATGTGAGTTCTTTACAAAATAAACAGGTTGTACAAATTAAATTATAATGTCATCGGTCCACTACTTTTTATGGGGTGAAAGGCAATCCAAAATGATCTATGGAAATCATTGAACTTTTTAATGTGATAAATTAGTGAAATTAACTTGTTAATTATTATGAGACATTGAAATATTAGTGCTTTCCACTCAGAGTAGGGAAACAGAGACATTACCTGATACCTTTATTTTTTCTCTTATATGTTACTTTAATTATCTAAAATAAAATACAAGTAAATATAAATATAAAATATAAGTAGACTTCTGGGTGCTTACTTGTCCTTAAGTATATTCATGTACTAAGTGATTTAGGTGTAGTGATATTGTCTGCATTTTTATAATACTGAAGACTACAATCAACCTAAATGCGACTAAACTAATAGGAAATGCATAAGATCAGTTTTTCTATGTTTATATTGTGACATGACAGCAAATTATTAAATCAAAAGGTAAAATATCATTAACAAAATCATGTATTAATTAAAATCATAATGATAACTAACATCCACTGGGCAGCAATAACTAACATTTATAAAATGGGTAAATGTATGTAACCCCCTCATATTTCTATGGTATATACACTATTTACCAGCCTCAGTTTACAAGTAGGAAAATCAAGATGTAGAGAGGGCTTTTGTTGTTATTGTTATTATTGGAGTCATCATTTTGTTTTGTTTCAAAGATAACAGAGTATAGAGAGGCAATAATAGTGCATAAACAGAACCAATCTTATTCAGCACTACATTGTGTAAACTGCTACAGTTGTACAGAGTATGTTTCTATTTGTAAGAGAATATACATTGAAAAGAAAGAAAGGGAGAGACGCCATACCCTTAATTTATTTGAATTATAGATTTTTTTAAAACATGTACCTTCCTCAAATTTTCATTGTTACTTCAGAGACTATCATAATTCAGTAAGCTTTGTCAATATCAGCGAAGGCTTTCCTAAGGTCTGACACCTGGGAACACAGAACACTGCGGCACCACTGTGGTGTCCCTCAGGCATGTGAAGGCCTTGATGCTTAACATGCAGCTCTTTTAAACTGATTTAGACAGAAACGAAGAGACACTTGCTTGGTTTTTAAAAGAGAGGATGTAAAATTTCTAATTAAGCATTTCATATTACATTCTTGCAAGAATGCTTGTATTTCATCAAGTTAATTTATTGTTAACTTCATGTATTTCTTTGACTTTTGGAAAGATGTCTACTAGAACTTAAAATTGTTCATATCATTTGGTTAGATGACAAGGATTTTGAAGCAGTCAGATTTCTTGGAGTTTTTCTTCCCCCGCCCCCCCCCCCTGGCATCAGTGCTCCTTGTCCTCAATGGACTTAGAGTCCACTGGGAAATACTAAGTACTCCCTAAGCCTCCTGTCAGAGGCTCTGAGTGTCCTGGGCTCACCTGTGCTTGTCAGCTACTCCAGGGTCTGATGCCTTTTAGGCTCCTTGTTCTAATATAAGGCCATTCAGAGAACATCTCTAGGTTAAATAGTGTCCAAATAGCTTGGCCAGTCGGAAGGTATTGCTTCTAATAATATCTGAGATGCTATATTTTTTGTTGCTTTACCAGGTAGAGGTTCTCTCTCTCTCTCTCTCTCTCTCTCTCTCTCTCTGTGTGTGTGTGTGTGTGTGTGTGTGTGTGTGTGTGTGTGTGAGTGTGCGTGTGTTTTGTTTTACCTCTTTAAAAGCAATGCCAAATAAATTTAAAGACAGGAAAATGTGTAGTTTCAGGGATATCCTGGAAGTTTAAAAATCTTTCTTTAGTAAGGTTTCTTTAGTTAAAAATAAATCAGCCTGATTTATATTGTTATCTGTCCTCCAATCCTGGTCGAGCTGCAGTGTGTAAACAACTTCAAATGGAGCAAATGAAAGAGGCAAACCTGTTTATATTCTGACCGTGATAAATTAAGCACTTTCTCAAACAAGTAGTAGCCCTGGAGGATATGTCTTTGTAAATCACAGACGTAACCTTTTATGGTCCTAACATTTTACTGACATAAGAATAGAGGATGGTGCGTGCGCTGTTAGAATAGTTTGCATTCTCATTCCAACTTTGTAAACATGCTGCTCAAAGTATTTATTTTCATACGTCATATTTCCTGGAACGAATACTCAGTTATCCACTGTTTTCCATAACATACTTCACCTTCCCCTGGTGGTGTTTTCTCCAGAGTTTGGTTTCTGCAGCAAGGTTCAGAAATGCTCATGTCCCCCACTGGGAGTTAGCACACATGTGAAGGGTGATGCTTAAAGTGGGTGCAGGGACCTGGAGCCTTGTTCCTCAGGACTGCACAGCAAAGCCGCCTAGTTGTTGAGCCATCTCTCCTGCCTTGAGATACTTTTAAGACGTTTTTAAGCAGAAAGATTTTTGTTAACCAAATTTTGGAGAAATTAATTGATTACATTTTCAGCATTTCCTATCAACAATTCTTTCAAGAGGCTAAATGAGAGCTGTAAACAATTTACACAGTAGCTACTGTAGCCTTTGTGAAAGTGTAGTTCAGTGCCCATTCGTGTCTGGGAGACTCGGCGGTGAGACTGAGTGGGCCGTGTTAATTGAGCTATGGCGAGCTCACCCTGAGAAGCCTGTGATGCTGGGGTCAGCCAAGGGCTCAGTTTATGATCAGGTGCAAGCAATTATCAGGTCACTTTGAAAGAAATGATCTAGCTTGGATGTAAATTGGGAACAGTTGTGAAAAATGCCACTCTCTTCTCTAGTTGACTCAAAGATATTTACAAATCCCAGCTAGACAACTGGGATTTGTAAAACCTGCCATGGAAGCAACTGTGATAGCAGGTAAGAGTGTGCTTCCTTAATCAAACTGTGTGTAGAGGTTGCTCTATCAAGTGTTGGATATACTTAGGCAAATAGCCCTAATGATGGTTACTCATGCCTCATGATGTCTATCATTACAAGGTTTTCATTATGTGCTTAAAAGTGAAGAATGCTCAGTAGAAGGGAATTCATACTAGATCAATCCTGGAGAAATTACTCTTCTGCAGCTAACTTGGGCCTTTTGTTTGTTTCTTTGCTTGTTTGTAATCGACAGCAAAATACAATAGTTATAAATCTACATCTTGGAACTCAGAGGGGAAAGTGATGGTTTGCACATGCTGTTCTAGAACTACTGCAGGAATTAATTTAGATCTCAGCGTTAAAGCAGTGAGGATAGCCAGCACTTGACAGATTGGAATTCTCAATAGAGTAAATTGCAAACTGTGGGAAATTATGTAACCATTTGAGCAAATAAGACTCTGCAAAACCTTGACAATAAGATGTTCAGCTTTAGCCATTAACTCCTCTGCCTGGAAGACCCTTGAGCGTAGCCAGGCTAACCTGTCTTACATTCTCTGCTAGCTAGCTGCTTTATTAACCAGCAAGTGGAGCTGATGGGCTAACATTCTGACTAGAGTCACCATGCATTTACCCTCCTAAATCTAACTCGTATCATTACAACAGTCAAGATTTATTACGGGTACCTTATCTTCCAGACACATAGATAGTTTCCTTTGATCCTTGCATAACCATGTTGGGTACAGAGGGCCATAAGGGTAAGTTTGTGCTTACCCTACATGGAGCTAACATGGCTCTCCAGAGTGGATCAAGATGGCCAATGCTGATCATTGGGAAAGTGTCATCACAAAATGGCTGACATGCCTGTGCAAGGAATGTCAAAGTAAACTGTGATGTAATGTATTGTTTATTATTAACTATTTAGAAGGATGCCATTAGAAGGATGCCACTTTTGTTGGAGATCTGTATAGTTTGGCCTTGAAGTCAAAGGTCTCACTCAGTATTTGCCTTTGAGAGCCTTCCTGTGTGTCCACTATAGATCCACCTACCTACTTCTAGGAATCCTGTGCGCCATTCTTCCTGTGTGCCTGTGCCTGCCTGTGTGAGTCCTGTGCGTGCTGGCATGTTATAGGTATTGGCTGGCATCCACTTTCATAGTGGGCTGTTTGCCAGCCTTCACCCAAAGTAAGTCAAGTGAGTCTTACCAGTCTGTGACTCCTTAAATTGTCTTGTATCCCATGGTCTTCCTCCTTTCCTACATTGGAGCCTGGACCACAGAGCACCTTCAATTGAGCATCTTATTAGTGTTACTTTTTATGGGTAAAACAAGTAAGACTTAGTTGGAGAGGGTGCTGGGTGTTCCACAGTGAGCACTCGTTAAAGCTGAAATTTAATCACAAAGGTTCTGATGTTATTATTTAATTTTAAATTTAACATGTTTCTTTCAAGTGTATATGCATATATACATATCATATCATATGCATCTCATAGGATTTATTTTAATCTCTACAGTAGATACAACTAAATATCGATTTAAAAGTATATTAAATATGTACTCACTGATAAGTGGATATTAGCACAGAAACTTAGAATACCCAAGATATAAAAGATACAATTTGCAAAACACATGAAACTCAAGAAGAACAAAGACCAAAGTATGGACACTTTGCCCCTTCTTAGAATTGGAAACAAAACACCCATGGAAGGAGTTACAGAGACAAAGTTTGGAGCTGAGACAAAGGATGGACCATCTAGAGACTGCCATATCGGGAGATCCATCCCATAATCAGCTTCCAAACGCTGACACCATTGCATACACCAGCAAGATTTTGCTGAAAGGACCCAGATATAGCTGTCTCTTGTGAGGCTATGCCGAGGCCTAGCAAACACAGAACTGGATGCTCACAGTCAGCTATTGGATGGATCACAGGGCCCCCAATGGAGGAGCTAGAGAAAGTACCCAAGGAGCTAAAGGGATCTGCAACCCTATAGGTGGAACAACATTATGAACTAACCAGTACCCCCCAGAGCTCACGTCTCTAGCTTCATATGTATCAGAAGATGGCCTAGTTGGCCATCAGTGGAAAGAGAGGCCCATTGGTCTTGCAAACTTTATATGCCTGAGTACAGGGGAACGCCAGGGCAAAGAAGTGGGAGTGAGTGGGTAGGGGAGTGGGAGGGGGAGGGTATGGGGGACTTTTGGGATAGCATTTGAAATGTAAATGAAGAAAATACCTAATAAAAATGCAAAAATAAATGTGTGTTAAAGAACTAAACTTTTGCTCAAAACTGTGATTTTAAAATATTTTACATGGTATGTGTCAAAACAGGCAAGTGAGCATTGTGTATAAAGTAGACTATGTGCATATCATAACACGGTACAGAAACACCTTTTGGAATATTCTTAGTTAAACTATTAGGCTATAAGCGTAAAAAGGATTAATTGCTTATTACTATGGATTCTCAAGCATGGAATGTCTTCAACATTATTTCTTTTCAACATTGATCAATTATCACTTCCACAATTCGAAGTATCAGTTATCAGCTGCATCCCCAACAAAAGTGCATTGTGTTCTTCTTTTCTCTTGCTCCATCATGAATCTGTAGTTTATAAATATGTCCTTAAACCATCATGCTAATAATAGTTATTGGGATGTTGGTTCAATGATGGTCAGGATGAAATCACCCCTACATTTTCAGGATAGGAGGAAGACCAAATTGATGAATCACCGGAAACCATCTGCTGCCATTAAAAATCACCAGCTGTGCCAAAAACAAAAGTAGCCGCAGTGAGAGCAATTATTATCTGAAGCTTGAATTTTTACAGACTGTCAGTGAATTTATACTTCATCATTGGGTGTAGTATATATGGGGTGTTACAAAGTTGTAGTTACAAAAAAAAAAATTCCTACCCAGACATCAGTTTTGAAAGGTCAAAAGTCTTACCCAGGAAAGTATTACATTGTTTGGTTTTTGATTTTTAATTTAGAATGTGGTTACATTATTCTTCTCTTCTGTTTCCTCCCTCCAACCCCTCCCATGTAACCCCCTTGCTTAACTAAGACTCTGATCTCTTGGCATTGAGTAACCACATTGAGTAACCGGGGACATTGTTCTCCTCTGGTGAAGACTATTTCTCCAGTCTCAGAATTCCTTAGTTTCCTGTAGTTCTTTGTCTAGAACTGGGGACTGCTGAACTTTCTCCTGTCCACATTAGCATGTCTGTTGGTGTCATTCTTGTTCAGGTCTGACTGAGTTTTAAAAATTGAAACAGGAGGATGTTTCAGGCCTCAGAAATATCAACTTGGGGTGTGTGCGTGTGCGTGTGTGTAACTGCCAAGTTGCAGGAGCACCGATTTGAATTGGCAAAGTCGTCATATCTCAAGCAATTGGTGGGACAATTTCCAATGAAGTTGCCAATGGTGTGGATGCTTATCTGTGCAGCAAAGCAGGGGAATGAAGTTGATAGAGCAACTTGGTCAGAAACAACAGTCTTTTCTTTCCCCTATATAATGATATCCAACACACTGGCTGGGGAGTAAGATGAATTCACCTATTGTCAGCACTGTAAGTGACCCTATGTGTTTGTCGTAATAAAGAAGCCCAATAGAACATGTTGCTGGGCCAATCTTTGTTAACTCTTACAACTCCAGAAGAGACTTTAAAACTGTTGCTAGCTTCAAGACACAGTCACGTGTTAGGGATGCGCAGTGCTATGCACAGATGGTGCTAACGCAATGGTATCCAATAAGAATGACTGTTCCATGTATTCAAGCTGTTGTACTGGAAGCAAGATCTATTCACTGTTTCACACATGGGGGAAGTTCTCACCACCAGAGATGTTTGTAAAAGATTTAATAAAAGAACCTAATGAAAATATAGATCATCAACCACATTATGGATAGCAAATTAAATCCACAACTTCTTCTCAGTTTTACAAAAACACCGGCACTGATTGCAAACATTGCTGTTCATGTAAGAACTTGAAGAAAAGCTTCGTGTCTTTGGTGATAAATCTTACACGATGTGTAAGAACAAATACATACTTTGGATTGCTTTTTCAAATCATCTTGTTAAAGATGTATTTTCTCTTTTAAATTAACTAACATTGTCATCTCAAGGCAAGCAAATCCCCATTTATCCACCTAATAGGAACAGTGGGTAAGATGAATGCATTTTTAACTCTGTGGGACAAATGGGCCCAATACAGCAAACTGGATTGGTATGTTGGTCTGAATGACCTTGTAAAAACTCATTAAAATGAAATAAATAAAATATCCTGAAAATTTCAAATACTTAGTGATAGATCTCCCCATAAATACCTGGCATAGAAAATGAGTCTCGGAAATAGGTGAGCACTACAGTTTTATAGTTTGGTCCATGTTACGAAATATCGCTCGCACTCATATTTAAATACTTTTAAAGTGGGTCCTTCTGAAAGGTTATTGAGCTCAACTTACTCAGGAAATGTTGTGACAGTGTGAGCTATGATATCACCCATATCATGTCTGTGGCAATTATTAAACATGGTTCATGTGTGTTAATTTTTAGATATTCATAAATGAATAATAAATATATTTAATAAATATAAATAACATAAATCCTCTCTTCCTAAACTTGTGATGCTGCCACATATGAAATAAATACATTAGTAATATCACTTATATCCTGTTCAGCCTTATGAAACTTTATGTGGTACTCCTTCAAAGCCAGAGAGAACATCAATTCTCCCAATTCCTTGTGCTTTACTTATCTCTGTCTTTCATATTATATACTAGGATTCTCTGTGTTAAAGATACCATGAGTGTTACTTCATCATGGTTTGGAATAATCTTTAAAATTAGTTAAATTATTTGTTCCATCAAGAATTCTTATTCTGGAGGGTTTTTTAAAAAATCTTTATTAAATGATTTTATTTATTCACCTTCCAAAAGTTATCCCCCTTCCTGGTTCCCCTCCCCAAGTTCTTCATCCCTACCCCCATCTCTGAGAGGGTGCTTCCCCACCTGCCCACCCATCCCCACCTCACCCCCACTAGCATCTCTCTTCCTTGGGGCATCAAGTTTCCATAGGACTAAGGGCATCCTCACCTACTGAGACCGTACAAGGCAGTCCTCTGCTACTCATGTGCCCAGGGACACAAACCAGCCCATGTATGCTCTTTGGTTTTTGGCTTAGTCTCTGGGATCTCTGAGGAATTCAGGTTAGTTGACACTGTTGTTCTTCCTATGTGGTTGCAATCCCCTTCAGCTCCTTCAGTCTTTCCCCTAACTCTTCCATATTGGTTCCTGACCTCAATCCAATGGTTGGCTATAAATATCTGCAGTTTTTTCAGTCAGTTGCTGGTAGAGCCTCTCAGAGGATAGCCATGCCAGGCTTCTGTCGGCATATACATTATGGCCTCAGTAATAGTGTCAGGATTTTGATGTGTGCACATGGGATGGATTCCAAGTTGGGCCAGTCACTGTGTGGCTTTTCTTTTAGTCTCTGCTCCAGTTTTGTCCCTGCATTTCCTTTAGACAGGAACAATTTTGGTTAAAAATAATCTGGAGCTCTTAATTAATTTTATGTTTTTAAAATACTTTATTCTTGTTTGGAAAGTTTAGAAGTGTATTCTTCTAGAAGTACCTTTTATACACTCCTGAGTTGTCTTTGTTTCATTACATGTGTCTTTTCAAAAAGAATCTCTTTTGGCCAAGTTTCAGAAATAATAGTCAGTACATCTTATTTGTTTACATTTTCGACAGATCTCGCCCTCATTTCTGTCTGTGACTTTTGTCTTTTAAGTTTATTATATCTCCATTTCTTTATTTTATTTTACACTTATTATTGGATAACTGTTTTCTAGTCATTTTGAGTTATGAAGTTTGAACTGAAATATATCATCTATTAACTTCTTTTAGAAAAGCTCCCGTGTGTTTGCATTCTCTGTTATAAACTTCAGAAGCTAAACAGCTGTGCCTGTGATCTCACGGTCTCCCACGTTATTGGGATAATCATGCCATTTATCCCTTCTTTTATCATTTTTCTCTTCAAGTAATTCTTAGTAGCTTTTAATAATCTTCAAATTCCATCCACAAAAGCACCCTTGCCTCTTTCACCACACAGTTTCTCTTCAGTGCTTGGTCCATCTCCACTCCTTAGCTTTCCTCTAGAATGAATTTGCAGTACCAGCTGTCCCCATTTATCATGTGCCTGGATGTTGGCCAAATGCCTGCCCCACTTTTCCTCCTACCGCTATGTAGCTACTTCCTGGTCCTTTGTACTCTGCCTCCTTCCTTCATAGTCCTCAACTTTCTTGATTCTGAAGTTCTTTTCTCCTCTTTTTGGAACATCCTGTCAAAAGTTCCAAATGCCACCACATATAGATGACTTGCAAATGTATGGCTGCAGTCATAGACACCCTGCACATACACACACTTTATATGTGTTTATGTGTATATCTGCTTGAGTTTGCGTGTGTGTTTCTGTCGGGGGAAGTGGGCAGGGAGGTGTGGACAGGCAGAATCCAGAGGCTCACCAGCCAGTCAGTCTAGTTAAAACAGTAAGCTAAGGTTCAGGAAGAGGTTGTGTTTCAAAGAGTAATATTGAAAGGGATCA
This sequence comes from Mus musculus, assembly GCF_000001635.26. Taxonomy (NCBI): domain Eukaryota; kingdom Metazoa; phylum Chordata; class Mammalia; order Rodentia; family Muridae; genus Mus; species Mus musculus. The sequence goes on from NC_000068.7 coordinate 79,149,628, forward strand.
GAGATATAAACCCTGATGCCAAACTCTGGCTTCCACATGGACTGTACTACAGCCCCCATCCTCCAGCACACACCCACATCACACAGAAAAAGGGAATAAATATCAGAGTCAAGGAAAGCTATGGCTCCCCGGGCTTTGTCATCATGCATTTCTCCTCCCTTTCCTCAAGCAAAGAATTCACAATGCCATTAGTTCAAAGCAAAATGAAAACTTATTCAAGGTTGGTGGGCCCCATCTTTTTTGGCTTACCTCACTGTGACACTACCATTCCTGACCTGGGACTCCTCATATCTATGAGATTTATTTAAATGTAATTCTTTAGCTTGTGAGTTGCGAATACCCACAATTCACTCCTCACCTAAAAATACTGGCTTTGCTTCATTTCCCATGACCATATCTTTGACACATTGAGTCATAGTTCCTATAGGTTTCTAGTTTATTGATCTTATTCTTTAATGTTAGCCACCAAGGTAAGTCACTTAATAGATTCAACTAGCCTTTGGAAATATTGAAGCACGTAGATGCCACATTATTTTTATGAAGATTACAAAGCCAATGACCCCCTGTTGGACTTAGCTTTCCACAGTCAGAGGAAGTAATTAATTTATAAAAGTGGCCACTCTTCAATTCTTATAGTCCTGAAATGGTTCCATTGATAGGGCAGAATGAATGGTTTACTAGGAGTGTATTAAAGAGAGACCAACTACTATTAACTTCAGTACTGTTACATTGTTACAAAAGATTCACAATCATGTTTCACACAATGTTTAGATTTATAGGGAACTCCTGAAACTATGCAGGAGTAGCTTGTGAGCTTTAAACTCTGATCAAGTGCCTTGAGTAAGTTCCCACTTGAACAAATAGAAGGCCAATTTTTTTAAATGGCATCTCACCTCATAAGCATTGAATGTTAAGTCCTCATTGAGATAGACCCCCACCCCACCTGTCTCCTTATTCTCTCATCTAGATGGCCAACCCTCCAGTTATTTGTTACCCTCCAAATATTCCAGACACATCACGCTGTTTCCTACCTGTGGCTTATTCATTTGTTTTAGTTATTGGAATCTCCTTTGTTTCATTATCCCCTATCCAAAAATTAATCTGTTTCTCCTCCAAAGCTTACTCGAGTCAGACATCATCTGTTTATGAAGCTTTTTTATGAAGCAGTTGCCCCTGCTTACAGCCTCTAGTGCTCTCTCTTACTCTGTAAATGCCCCTAAAATGTCACAAACATTCTTATGCCATTCATTTCCTTCCATGTGTTTATTAAGCTCACTGAGAGTTGGCATACCATGTGTACTTACTGTCAATGGATCTTTCATACAGTTCCCAGTATGTAAAAATGCTTCATAATACCTTGTTATATTCAAGAATGATATCCAAAATTAATGACCACAATAAACAATCTGAATAGCCATTCATCCAGTCATAAGGCACAGAGACAGTGCCCATCAGCTGAAAGAGCTTCTCCAAGTAGGCTTAATTGGTATTACATGTCTTTATTTTTTAAATGCTTGACACTCATGGATCTGGTGAAATATTATATGACCAAATGATTCCCCAGTTCAGAAGACATTTTGTCTCAGAACCCAATGTCTGAAAATAGCAAAAGTGGACACATTTCCCTTTCTTTTATAAAGAAGACATGTCAAGTTCCAGGACAGAATCTCAATGGATCTTCATTCTGACATATCTTCTAAATTATTTATGTATACATACTGGTAACATACAGACTGAGAAGGTGATATTTACATTTAGAGGCCATGAATTTAAATGAGAGCAAAGCAATTTGGAGGGAAGACAAGGAAGGGGAAAATGATGCAATTAACTATAATATATATATATATATTATATATAAGTGATTATATATATATATATATATATATATAAAAGTGATAATATATATATATCACTTTGTAATGTGAGGTGGTTTAGGCACTCCCTAGCAGGTCCCTATCTTAGGAATTGTTTTGAATCCTATCTCAGACACATCAGTTAGATAATGGGAAATGATGAAATTATGAGGCTTTCCTTAAAAGCTTATTTATGCAGCATCTAGAACCATCTCAGCCACTGACAATGTTAAATGAAACTCCACTTAAAACCAGCTCCCGTTTCACCCTTTGGACATGCTTAGATGAACCAATCATATCAAGGCAACCATGGCAAATGATAAGAAGGAAACTGGGCTGCTGAAGCCAACTCAGCATTTTGGACTCATGGATTTAGAAGCACGTTTCTTCTGAAGACACGAAATGAAAGTTAAAATGAAAATCAAGTGGGCAAACCAGCAATGGTGCTTTCCATTGTCACCATATAAAGGCACACACGGAGAGACATATATCTTAGTCATCAAGGTGTAAGATTGAACCCTTTTACAATTCTAACATGCAGGATCAAAGATCACTTGAAATGCTACTCAGTCTTTAAAGGGTATTTACAACAACCCAATGCACTCTAGTATAAAAGTGATGGAGGAACGTGGCAGACCATGATGGAAGGGAGGCAATAAAAGACAAGGCACAGCTTGAAGTACTGTATAACCAACCATCTAACTGGGTGACTTACACCTCCCTGCTGAAGGCAGCAGACTCGCGGTTATGAAACCGGTAATCTGTTCTACTGTTTTTTAATCAGATGCTGGCATTATCTGCCACTAATTGCTTTTTCATTTCCACTTGTAATTATTCCATTGCATGTTTGTAGTGAGAAGCTGAAAATGAGGCAGATCACTGAGAAAGAATTAATTGTTAATGAATAATCATCAGTAGGAAGCCAATTTCATTATCTTCAAAGAGGTAGCCAGAGATTAGCCACTAGCTGTGGGTCCCCTGCTTTCTGTGCATGACTGTAAAGTAATCACAAATAATCACGCCCTCCAACTTCATCAATTATTTTCTATTATGTGGATTGATACCCATTTTTGTCTTTGTTGTTTAATTATAATGGCAGTATTCAAGCTGGGGAGTGCTAATTGGAAGGTGTTACATTCAGTGGGCTCCAGGCCTAATTATTAGAACATCTTCTTCATTAGCACATGATCCTACAAGGGTTGCGTGGCAGGAGTTACTCATTTTCCCCAGCTACAGGAATATCATATTAGGAAACTTTTGCACATCTTTATGCCAAGTAACACAGAAAATCTTCTGCTTGCCCAACGTAGAACAGCAACCAACAGACATTGTTTAAGGAAGCCAAGTTGGATTATTTAATCTGAGTCTTTGAACACAAAGTCTGTATCTGCCCTAGAAGCCAGATCTGCCAGGCATGTGGGCAAGCTTCCATTTGTCCTTTGTTTCTTACTAAATGCTTACCCTCCCTCATGGATCTCATTGGCCTCCGAGGATGCAGGGACTCTCAGGAGGGCCCTGTTAGCTCCTAATGGCCGCCTGCCATGATGAACTGGAAGTCGGTATCGAAGAGCCCTACTGTTTGCTGTTTCAGTGGTCTAATGATGTCGTTCTACCAGAATTTATTTAGAGAAAAATAGATAGATATTCTTAACTTCACACTTGGCTGGAGCACTGTAGGTTCTCGGGGTATCTCTATGTTTATTGGCTCACAGTGCCCTTTAACAGTGCCTCATTTTGCCTGCCAGACCTGGTGTAGCTTCAGAAGCTCCTGTGTTACATAACTACCTGCCTACCAGCATTGCACAAGTTCATTCACCAGCCTTCCCTTCCCACAGCACTTGGCCCCTCCATGAACATGACAGTGTGAACATGAGTAAATACGTCCCCTTTAATCCGTTAGAGGTTTCTTGGTGTTTTTAATCACTCCCAGACAACTGACTGGCTTAAAAAATGTCACAGCCAAAGGAAGGCCCAGCATACAGCTATCTCAACATTACTGCACTACCGAACATGCTTTAAAAATATATGCAGAGAAAAAAAAACTTTGCAAAAGAGATGAAAAATTGTATACAGAGGAAAGGGGGGGGTTGGTGAAAATACCAGGAATACATTGGAAGTGTAAATTGTTTAATATCTTAGACTATTAGTCTCCTTCCCTGTGTCATTGTAGAGCACAAGTGATATATAACATTTCTATATAATTCATGTAATCTAAGGTCTGTCTCAGGGTGTTTTCTGAAAATGAATTAGAAGTTTTGTAGGTGTTTACAAGTGCTGCATAGGCAAACTTTAAAAGGTTACTAGCTTGGCATGAGAGTAAAACCCCACTGCCAGGAAGCTCGCTCTCTCTCTCTCTCTCTCTCCCTCTCTCTCTCTCTCTCATCCAGAAAACTGGGGAATCTGAGTTCCTTCCATTTGTTTCTGTTACCATCTGAAGACATGGTTTTCATGTTCATCCAAGAAGGGAAAGTAAACACTGGCAGAGACCCTCAGACCTGCAGATCCTCATAGCCCCACATGTTAGAATCCAGCCCATTTGTTCCAGTAGCAGCTGAGAAAGAAGTATGTGCTTTTGTGTGCCATGAAGATGACATGGTGAGGTGAACACAGCTCTGTGTTAGCCACACTATGTCAAGTACCATGATAAGGAGGCCTCTGTAAAGACATTTATTGGGAACACATGGAGATGGAAGCAGGCTACTCTCTAACAGGAGTAGAATAACTCTTTAGGGAATATCACAGAAGTAAGGGGATGACCGAGAGTGAAGACACTGATTAAAGAGTGATAGACAAGGGAAAAATTAAGGTTAAATGGTGCTTTTATGGAGACAGACAGGCTATAATGCCGGGAAATTGGATTTATAAGAAGTACCATTGTAAATAAACCAAGTAGCTCTGGCCACTTCTGTAATAATGAGGGGAGATTCAACCACAGAGGAAAAGAATATACCCTTTTAGGAGATGAACACCGGAATGTCCATTCTTGAGAAGAGGCAATTTCCCAGCAGATAACACTGTTCAATGAGAATTCTACTGAGAAATTTCCTAGAACACAGTAGTCAGATTATTATTTTGCACAGAGTCTTTAACTCTGGCACAAAACAACTTATTTCAAGGTGATAGCAATAGGTTCTTGGTTCTTTTATGAAATGGTAGGTTGGGAGGATGTAATGAGAATTAGGAAGAAATAGCATACGCTTAGACACATCCATTTTTTCATAGTATTTCTAATCCTTTATGTGAGAAACATGATTGCCTACCAGATTTTCTTGGTTATTAAAGGGGTAAAATTCTGTTGGTTATCATGGGTGTCAAGCTATAAATTGTGGTAGCATAGAATGCTTTCTTCTGTATAAGTAGTATTATATAAGAGCCCTTCTTTCTCCATGTTGTTGGTCTTACTTGTTTCTGTTTATATGCAATTAGCAGGCATTTTAACATCTTGACATTACTTATGATGTGGGTGTTAGAGGAGGCTAACGATCAATCTCCAATACCACTATCAACCTCCAATAACACTATCAGTGACTCCCATGCCTTTGATGAGCTAAACCTTAAACCATCTTAAACCCCAGTGGCAGCATGACTGTCAAGAGGATGAGGAGGAGGAGGAAGAGGAGGAGGAGGAGGAGGAGGAGGAGGAGGAGGAGGAGGAGGAGGAGAAGGAGAAGGAGAAGAAGAAGAAGAAGAAGAAGAAGAAGAAGAAGAAGAAGAAGAAGAAGAAGAAGAAGAAGAAGAAGAAGAGGGGGAGGAGGAAAAGGAGGGGAAGGAGGAAAAGGAGGAAGAACAAGAACTAGAAGAACGAGAAGAAGGAGAAGAAGAAGAAGAAGAAGAAGAAGAAGAAGAAGAAGAAGAAGAAGGAACAAGAAGAAGAAGAAGAAGAAAAGAAGAAGAAGAAGAAGAAGAAGAAGAAGGAGGAGGAGGAGGAGGAGGAGGAGGAGGAGGAGGAGGAGGAGGAGGAGGAGGAGGAGGAGGAGGAACAAGAAGAACATGAAGTGGTTCTTCTGTACAGAACTAGTAAGGATCTTTGGATTGGCAGAAACATAAAAGGGATAGTAATCTGTGTTCAGCAGCAACTGTCTTCTGGTACAGGCTAGACAAGATATGCATTCTTAGAAGGCACCATGGTACTTTTTAGAGAACAAGGGCTTCCTCATCCCCACATTTCCTTTTAAGTTTTCATTTGACCCAGTTTTCAGAATCAAGTCAAACGTTCTTTTAAATTTTTATTTTTAATTGATGGAAAGATTTGTATATTTATATAATGAATTTTAGTCACTTTTACTCCCTCCTCTCCCACCCACCCTCTGATTAAAACACCCTTTCCTAAAAGAGTTCTCTTATTTCTACTTTTTCTGTGTAATACATGGAGTTTATTTAGAGTTTGTTGCCTGAGCATCTAATGGAGCAAGGGAAACATCAGTGGCTACTGCACTGAAGATGATGCCTGCTGCCCTGACAATCTAACTTTCTATAACTTTTATATATAATAATATGGATTTCCTATATTTAAGTATTATGATAGTTTGACTTGTGAGTAGTCTTTTATGCTAAATAAATCACAGTTATAATCTAATCTTTCCCTCTAAAACTAACCTCAGACATCATCTTTTAAAGCCACTCCTACTTCACAGTGTTTCATTCATGAACAAGAGACATATCAGGAAGAAAAAAATCAAACTAGGGAGTTTTGAGTCTTCTGAGTATTTTAGGTTATAATGACGGTTATTAATCCAAATAATACAGGTTTAAATATTACAAAATGTTTTGAGATTGTAGTTCTTGACTTTAGGATGAAGCTTGCTAATAATGATGTCCTTTAAAATACATTAATATGAAGTTTATAACATATGTAAATAAATTTTGATACAATTTAAGAAAGTACTAAAATGTCTTAGATAGAATCCTTTGTCAGTCAATTCAACCAAATATATAGCATTGAATCCTAGTCATTTGAGAAGTGGCTTCTGAATCTAACACAGATGTGCAGATAGACTCCATGAAAGGAGCTAAAACAGGCTGGATGCTGGCAAATGAGAACAATACCCTCTAACAATACTCTGCCATCCCAGCAGACATAACCTCATATTAATTTTAATATATTATCCCTCATCAGAGAGTGCTTATACTCTGATCTATCCCCTCTTGGTACAAGTTACTAGCAACTAAAATATAAATCAAGCCAGAGGATGACTGCATTTAAAGTTAATTATTCTAATAAAAATAACAGCAATGTTAATTTTAGCTTGATAATGTTAGGTTTTGTTTGTTTTTGGTTTTTGGAGACAGGGTTTCTCTGTATAGCCCTGGCTGTCCTGGAACTTACTTTGTAGACCAGGCTGGCCTCGAACTCAGAAATACGCCTGCCTCTGCCTCCCGAGTGCTGGGATTAAAGGCGTGTGCCACCACGCCCGGCCTGATAATGTTAGGTTTTGTATGGTGATATAATAGTACAGATGATAACAGTGTTATCTACTGACATAAAATATGATTCTGATGGGCTACTGTTTTACATTTCAACTTCTGCCACAATCGCCTCGCCTCGCCTCGCCTCGCCTCGCCTCGCCTCGCCTCGCCTCGCCTCGTCTCTTCTTTCTTGGCATGAAACTGATGACCTATTAAATCAATATTAATCCCTTGCAGTCTTCAAAGCAGGCTCAAACAAATCAGGATTTTAAATAACTTCATTAATTGCTTAACTACCCTTTCCCTCAAATCCTGTGGGATTCTTTGATGCTAGTCACTCTAATGAGTTACCAAGTGATTCATGACTCCAACCTGTTATCAAGAAAAATACATTTCCAGTTGGAAATCTTTGCAGATGGTTTTACCATAAAATAAGTAACCTGTTTAGATTTTAGAGAAGGTAAATCCTATATATGCAGTGTATATATATGCAGTGTAATAAAAAGATTTGGCTCTCTTTTTGCCTTTTAGTACTCAACAAGAGAATAATATATTCCAAATTCAGTTTGGGCAGCATAAGATCAAATAAAGAAATAGTAAAAGAATATACAATATTCTTTTATATTCAAGATACTACTTGGGGGCTGGTGAGATGGCTCAGTGGGTAAGAGCACCTGACTGCTCTTCCGAAGGTCCGAAGTTCAAATCCCAGCAACCACATGGTGGCTCACAACCATCCATAACGAGATCTGACGCCCTCTTCTGGAGTGTCTGAAGACAGCTACAGTGTACTTACATATAATAAATAAATAAATAAATAAATCTAAAAAAAAAAAAAAAGATACTACTTGAATAGTAAAAGAGGACCTGATTATCTGTGAGTTAACTGTTCTTGGCAAATGTTTAAAGTCTGTCCGTCTGAAGTAGCCATAACAAACAGAAATATATATATTAGATATTGTAGCATTCGTTTTCAAGGATGAAAAGAAATTATTAAAAATCTGTCAAAAAAGGAGTAGTGGTAGAAGGAGGAGGAGGAGGAGAACCATTTACAGGTCTGTAGAGATGGTGAAGTGCTTAAGAGCAGCAACTACTTTTACAGGGGAACTGTATTTAATTCCCAGTCTTCACATAGCAGCTCACAAACACTTGTAACTTCAGACATGACACCCTGTTTTGACCTCCATGGATGACAGAGTTGTACATATTATACAGATACACATGGAAATATGGAGGCAACATACCCAGACACATACATTTTTTTAATTTCCATTTAAATAGTAATCAAATATTCTTTATTCTTTTTAGCGAGGTATATACATAGCTATATACACACATATGTGAATACGTGCATACATATATACATTTGCATTCCTGGGAAAGAGTATCCATGGTGGTTGATATTACAGGGTCTTCCCCACCTTCCTATTCGGCATATTCCCAGAATTGCCCTGTTACAGAAGGAAGCAACTCATTACATTCTACAGTATTGCTTTTGTCAAATCCCATGTCATGAAATACTTAATGACCTATCTTTATGGATTAACTTTCCTATTTAAGATATCAATTCAGTCTTCATGATGATATATGTATAATGTAATTTGAATTTTTGGAGTTTTCAGAAAACTAGACATGAATTTCCCTTCTGGCTGGCAGCCTGTTTAGATTCTTCTTCCTGCCAGCTTCCTGTCTATTTATTCAACTTTACTCCACACGGGTTCTCTTGATTTCATTTAAATTGCACCAACTTGCACAGACATATCTGCCCTAGAGAAGTTTGACTCTTTTAACATTCTACTCACCACTAATGTTCCTTTTTCATTTGAGCTTTTAATTTGGATGAATTCCAAATTACTATTTATTCTGATAGAAATCCTACTAATTGCACGGGGCATCGTAATAAAGAATGGAGATGCAATTCACAGCATTCTCCTTGTGGTATTCTAATGCCTTGTGGTTTTAAAATAGCACCAAGGCCCCTTGCTTCCAGAGCTGTTATCTAATGCTATTAAAACCCTAAGTGGTCTTTGTTTTCTAATGCTGTGCTAACTTAGATTCAAAGGGTTTCTGGAGTGCTCTCAGACCCTGTATAGGTCTTAAATTTGACCAACAAGGACAGTTTAAGAAAGAATACTGAGCTCTGCTATTGATATAAATAATTCACAAGAGTTGCACTAAACACAGATACAAACAGAAATGAAAACATTTTATTTTCTCGTAGCTGACACTGTTTATTACTAGATTCATGCTTGTTCTGATCCATGCTTCTTGGTTTGTATTAACACAGTCTATTAAACCTCTAGGCTCTCATTCTCCCTCCCCTGCACATCTCAGTTCCTTTGGTTAAACACTTCCCAGTTTTGCTTGTGACATGAAGGACTTCCTTTGTCTTTGGGTTCTGAGTATAGGTGTATAATTGGCTTTAGGCAATGTGGTCCAGAGGCTTGAAAAAGTGTACCTGTGCCAACATTTATTCTCGTGATTCAGTCATTTCTATGAATTTGTAAACCCAGCCTCACTTCAAGCTCCAAGCAGGACACCTATGACAGAAGCAAACCTCAGCTGAGTCAGGCAAGACCAGCCTAGATTAGTTTACTTATGATGACATCCAGACCTGGCTGAATCCACTGTGATTAAGATGATCAAAATGCTTGCTGTCACATGTCTATGACGAATGAGAAGCATTGTTGCAAAGTTGCCAAATGAATTAAAAACAGCTGGAAGGCACGCTGCTTGTTTCCCTCTTTATTTGAACCTCGGGTATCTAGAACTTCATAGAGGCGTGTTCAGTGCTTACCAGAAGTTACATAAATGTAAATATAACAACCACTAAAAGTAATGTTTCTCATTTTTTTTTTGGTTATCCTTGGCTATTCTAGTAGCCTCATCTGCAAACTCCTTGTGTAACAATAGATTTATCAAATGAACAAACCTGCAATGTGCTCTCCTAAAGCGGCTCAGCCATCATTTTATTTTTCTCATTGATGTGACAATATCTGACCTATTTAAAGGAGGAAGAATATTTAAAAGAGAAAGAGTTTGTGTGACTCATATTTGATAATAAAGTCAATTATGATGAGAAAGAATGATGAAGAGCCTGAGGTAGCTGGTCATTGTTTGTCCACAGTCAGGAAGCAGGAAGAGATGGATGCTCAGTTCTTCATTTCTTGTGTTCCATTTCATTCAGTCTTAGATACCAGTCTTATTTAAGATGAATTTTCTCCTCATTGGTTAAACCTTTCTGGGAATACCCTTTGAGATACAAGAAGAAGAGTGTCTCAGAGGTCATTCTAACTCTAGTCTAGTTGACGATGAAGGTTGATCGTCAGATCATTTCTTTTTCTTCCTTAACTATTTCAGATATAATTTCCACAGAGTTTCCTTGGTCCAGTGTGTATGTACTCACTCATAACCATAAGATCATCAGCTTATAAAAATTAAGTATATTGATGAATAATGTGCAGATCAAAAAAGTATGGAGAGGAAAATCATGTGACAGTCAACTCAACACTAAACTAGTGTTTTATCTCAGGTTGTGTTCTATAGCAAACTGAAGAGTGAACCATCTGCATTTCCTTTTGAACTTACCTCCTTCTTCTCCCCCATCAAACCCACGTCTAAAACACACTTTGCAAAAAGATTTTTATAAGGCACCATTGCCTCTCATCAATGGATTTGTGTGTGAACATTTCTTCATTGAGTGTTTCATGCAATGATGCTGCCGGGTGGCTCTGCCTAATCGAATGGAAAGCATCAAGGGTATGACACTAACTAACTAACATGAACCTGGTATCTTTCTTAGAGTTTCCTATTTGGAAGTGGGATGAGGGTGTGGAGCCAACACTGAACAAGAGCATCACATGTTGTTAAGTGTAGGAAGAGTTGCTAATTCATCAACAGAGATAGGGAATTCCCCTGGGAAAATTAGATTTTCATAAGAAGTTGAATTTGGTTCAAGCTGTATAAGAAAACCATTCTTGGAAAATGAACTCTATATAGAGAGGCCTTTTTCTTTTTTTAACTTTAAACAAAATTTTATTACACAAAGATTGTCACATAATTGGATACTTCTCTACTTTGTACAAAATCATGCCAACCCTCTACAGAAGGCTGCTTCTGAACTTCTCATGTGGTGACACCGCTACAGTCCTGATGCCAACAGAAACGGTGTCCCCAATGTCTTTGTCTCCATTTACAGAAATTGTAGCAACCTGAGCAATTTCTTCAGGGGTTGTCACAGATTTAGATTGTTTCTTAAGTTCAGTAATTGCAGCATTGACAGCCAACATCACACCTTTCTGAATTTCCACTGGATTAAAACCCTTAAAGCCCTCCTTGGCCATAGAGTGTGCCAGAACAGTGGCAGTGGTAATGCCATCCTCAGCCTCTTTCTTTTGTGCTATTGGCAACATCCTAAACAAGTTAAGCTCCGATATTTTTTTATTTATCCTTTGAATCAATTGACTTTGCCACAGTGACCCCATCCTGTGTTACTTTGGGACTTGCCAACTCTGTTCAGCAATCACTGTTCTCCCCTTTGGTCCCATTGTAACAGCTACAGCATCGGCTAAAAGGTCTACACATTGAAGCATTAAGGCTCGAGCATCCACACCAAATTTTACATCTTTGGTATAGACCCAAGTGAGATGAAGAGCCAGTGCCCGGGACACTGGTCTCATCTGGCAAAGGACTATGGGTAGTCGAAGCATTTCTGCAGGATGGAGGCAAGAGAGCAAGAGTCTAGTAAGGCTAGAGAGGTCTTTTATTATTTTATTTTATTTTATTTTATTTTATTTTATTTTATTTATTTACATTTTAAATGTTATCCCCTTTCCTAGAATTTCCTCTGAAAACCCCCTATCCCATCTCTCCTCCCCCTGCTCACCAACCTACCCACATCTACTTCCTGGCCCTGGCAATCCCCTATACTGGGGCATATAACCTTCACAGGACCAAGGGCCACTCCTCTCATTGATGACCTACTAAGCCATCCTTTGCTACATATGCAGCTAGAGCCATGAATCTCACCATGTGCTTTCTTTGGTTAGTCGTTTAGTCCCAAGGGTCTCTGGAGATACTGGTTAGTTCATCTTGTTGTTCCCCCAAGGGGCTGCAAACTCCTTCAGCTCCTTGGGTACTTTCTCTACCAGAGGATCCAGCAATACCACTCCTGGGCATATACCCAGAAGATGCTCCAACATGTAATAAGGACACTATGTTCATAAAAGCCTAACTTATTTATAATAGCCAGAAGCTGGAAAGAACCCAAATGCCCCTCAATAGAGGAATGGATACAAGAAATGTGGTACATTTTTTACAATGGAGTACTGCGCAGCTATTAAAAATAATGAGTTTATGAAATTCTTAGGCAAATGGATGGATCTGGAGGATATCATCCTGAGTGAGGTAACCCAATCACAAAAGAACACACATGATATGCACTCACTGATAAGTGGATATTAGCCCAGAAGCTCAGAATACCCAAGATACAATTCGTAAAACACATGAAACTCAAGAAAAAGGAAGGCCAAAGTGTGTATACTATGATCCTTCTTAGAAGGGGGAACAAAATACCCATGGAAGGAGATACAGGGACAAAGTGTGAAGCAGAGACTAAAGGAATGACCATCCTGAGACTTCACCACCTGGGGATCCATCCCATAGACAACCACCAGAGCCAGACACTCTTGTGGATGCCAACAAGACCTTGCTGACAGGAGCCGATATAGCTGTCTCCTGAGAGGTTCTACCAGTGCCTGACAAATACAGAAGTACAGAGGTCTTAAGAAGAAGATCAAGATTTTATCTCAAGAACGAAGGAGATTGTAGAAAGGTGGGTGAAGGGAGGATTAACACTTGATGGTGATATCTGGAAAATTGCTCAAAGTTTTTTGATTATCTGGGTGACTTCCAGTTTTATTCAGAATATTTAGTTAGGTTTCTGATCTAGATTTTAGCAGGCTCATTAGGCAATTCTTATACTCTCAATTTTTGCAAGTCACTGATGTAAATGAATAAAGATTCCCAGAGTATGAACTCACATAGAAGAATTCACAGATGATATTTGCCTCTGGTAGATATGTACGTGTGAGTGAGACGAATAAAGAATACCCAGAGCTCACTGACCCGGTAGCAGTGGATCAGCCTCTCTCTTTTCTCTAGCAGAGTGGCTGGTTCTTTCTATGAGTAGGGATGGGAAATTATTTCCAGAGACAAAATGGTCCTTCCATGTTCTGCCTTGAGGTAACATACCCGATGTGCAATTACCAAACTATTTTAAAGAAAATTTAGCTTAAGTTTTTAATGTCATAATAATTTGGGAAAAGATAACCATAAGATCTTTATTATTGATGTTTCCTTAATAGGCCACCACACTTGACCATTTTCCTGGACCTTAGTAATCTGTTCAGCTACAACCCCCCCCCCCCAGGTTTTGTCAACATGACACAGATCTGGACATATTTGGGAACAAGGAATTCTAATTGATAAAATGCCTTTATCAGATTGTTTGCAAGTCTGTAGGACATTGCCTTGATTAATAATTGAGGTGGGTGGTTCCAGGTGGTCCAGAGTTCTATAACAAAGCAAGCTGAGCAAGCCATGGGGAGCAAGCCAGTAAGCAGTATTCCTCAATGACTTCTGCTTCAGTTCCTGTCTTGAGTTCCTGCCCTGACTTCCTTAGACAATGAACTATGATGTTGAAGTGTAAGCTGAGACACCCTTTCGTCTCCAAGTTGTTCTTGGTCATGGTATTTCATCGGAGCACTAGAAGGTCCTAACTAATATACGTGAAGATGTTTGTGGAACAAGAGATCTCAAGAGCAGTCACGCATTTCTGCACTTGAGTTGAGTTTTACTCTAAATGATGTTTGTTTAACATTTCAGTGGATTATGCTGCTCACTTTTCATTTCACCGTTATAAAATTAAATGCTAAAGAAATAAAATACAGTTGTTAAAATAAATCTCATTTTTGTGGATGCTAAATTGAATGCTTTTTAAGGTTTTGAAAATTGCCTTTTATACTATTTTCAAACGAAACTCAGGTTAGATAATGAAAAGTATTTAGGAAAACCAGAAATCCTAGATGGGCTCTTCTGGGGATTCTTTCACGAATGTTCTTAATTTACTACAAATAAAATAAGCAAAACAAATGTAATTTATGCTATAGAGGATGTAATGTGGATTTGTTATTTCACAGATTATTTTAAATCTCATTCTAGGGGTCCCATAACTACCCCAAAATGTCTCTGACCCTATATCCCAAGTTTGATAAATGACTGGATGTATTGCACTGAGGAGGTGTTTAGACAATCAATCACAATAAACTGTGAATAAAAATTCCAAATACAAATGTATTACTTTATAAGCTAGTAACAACAAAATGATGTATGTTAAGATGAATGAGCCTTTCCATTATTATTTCAATTTCAATGAACATTCTTGTTTGAACATGCATATTATTTTGCTTACAATATCATCATCTATGAATCTTTTCATTTATAAAGATGATAGGGATCAGTGTGCTATCAACTTGGAATGTTGCCTGCATGTGCTCTCAGTACACGACTCTCTCTAGCCTTCTCTAAATAATAGACATGTCTTTACAGCCAAAAGTGCTATGCTTGTGCTAGGAGTCATGACCGATGATGTAGTTGAGTGTTCTAAAGCAGCAGTCCTTTCCTTCTTCAGAAAGGAGCCATTATTTGCCCCTTTGATTTATTTCTCCACAGTGCAAAGCCATGGTACATTTATTTGTCTAGAGAAATCCAGAGGCTATAGATGCTTCACGATGGGGCTATTCACTGCACATTTTGCTCTCTCTGGTTGTAATAGCAGGTGTAGCAAGAGCAGAGAACTTCAATTTATGTACTCACTTCCCATCTCCTAGAGATGCTAGCTGGCTTTCTGAGACAGCCTCTCATAGAAGGCTAAGAAAGGAATATTAGCTAGAAGTGCTTAGAAATCAGGTCCCTGACCAGGGTGCCACATGTAAGAGGCTAATGTAGGCTGACAAGAATGATAGTCCTGGGCTCTGCTCTTTAGCAAATCTTCCCATGAGCAGTGACCAAGTCACCACAGTGAACACAGGCATCTGCACTTGCAGAGGCTGAGTCAAGGTGGAGCATCAGGTCTGGATTTGTTGAGACAAGACACCACCATGCACATACTAGAATGCCCCGAATCTAGACAGACAGTAAATGCTAGTGAATGTCCTGAGCATGTACGGATTCCCAGCCTTTGCTAACTCAAAGGCTACAGCCACTTTGAAAACAGCTTTTGCTTTCATTTAAAAAGATCATGGGAGAGAAAGAAGAAAAAGTCAGGTGAATAGGTCTGTAAAGGATCTCAGGAAGGGGAAAGAATATGATCAAGATACACTGTATGAAAAATTTTAGCACGCACATGTATATGATACAGAGAGAATACAATACATACATATATGTAAACATATATACACATACACATATACATATATGTGGTTGTCAGAGGACAACTTGTGAGAATTGGTTCTCTTCTACTGTGTGGGCTCTGGGAATTGATGGATGTCACTAGGATTGGTGACAAAATCCATTGCTTTCTTGCTCCTCCATCTCACTGACCAGTTTTTCTCTGTTAGAAATCATACGACACAGCAGTCCTGCCCCAGGCTATCTTCTCAAGGAAGTTCAAAAGTCATGTCACTCACAAAACTTTGATCATAACTGCCTACGGCAGCATCATTCATAATTTCAAAATTTGGAGGAGATATATGCTCATGATCCTAGTTCTTAGGAAGCTGATTTCTGAATATTGTAAATCCAGTAAGAGATAGCCTGGGGCATATAGTAAGTTTGAGGCCAGCCTGTGCTACATAGTAAGACTCTGAAGAAGAAAAAAAGACAGAAAAAAAATTCAACTAAACAATCAACAAAACATCTTGAAAATGCCCTGTAGTAATTTAATGGCTAAAATGGTACCTGCTGACAATGAAACCTTATTCAAGACTATAAAGAAATGAGCTATCAAATGTTTCAAAGACATGGAAGACTGACCTGACAATCACTGCTCCATGAAAGGAGCCAAAGGCTGCATACCCACCATCACTGGACGGGAGCATGACTCCAGTGAAATGGAATTGTGGAAAAGGTAAACCCTAAACAGTAAAGACAGGTTGCCAAGATCAGAGTACAAAGGGTTTATAGGGCCCTGCAACTGTTTTATACAACACCACAATGATGGATGAATGCTATACTTACACACATTTTATATGCCTGTGTTATACTTATGTACTTTCTATATGCTTGTTTAAAATCACAGGATTTGCAATGCCAAAAGTAAACTCTAACATAAAGTATAAGCTTTGAGATTACGATGTATAAGTAATTTTATAGGTGTAAAATAAGTTTGTCCTACTAGTCAAAGCTATGCCTGTTTGGGCAGAGCAGGCTATGGGAACTCACTGTACTTCTCAATTTTACTGCACATCTAAAATTGCCTTCTTACTAAAATACTGACTTTTAAAATCCCAGTGCGTATTTCTACAATTCAGTTATTTTCTGTACTGTGAATTTGCTAGCTCCCTATAATATTCTTATTTATTTGGAAAACAATTTGTGTGATGAAGCCAATCTCAAGGACTCTTAGAAATGGAGCCAGGAAACGAATGATCCAGGGCCACTCTGTCATATTTTTATGGCTGGTCTAGCACCATTTTTATGTCGTTTTGTGATAGGTTATTTACGCTGAGTACTAGCGTCTCTCAGTGTCAGGGTTGCTATTGTGTACCAGAGATATCTTGGCAATATCTTCATTGGGGTCTCTTGGTGACAGACAGATAATGATGTTTTTGCCTTGCTGTGAGTGAAATGTGTGTGTGTTCCGAGGATGTCCGCACAGACCCATTTGTTTCCCATACATCCATTGCAGGCATAACAAATTGTCTGTCTAACAGAATTATATTGTGGTAATACATACTAGATCATGATCCCTTGTGAAGAATTGACTAGCCACACAGGTGTACAAGATTTTTCAAGGTGATTTTTCCCGTTATTCCTTTTTGGGGGAGGGTGAGAACTATCTATTATTTAAAAATTATAAGAAGAGATTTTCCTTTTATATTGAGAACAGAATTTTGTGTGGCATATAGATTGTAACACATGCGCTGCTGTTGCTGTGGTGTTCTTGGCATCAACCCTTCCTAGAGAAAATAGAATTTCACCATTTATTCTGTCAGTCATGGTTGTGTTTTACAAAATCAGCTTTGTTTCCTTCTGCTTGGGGGAGCAGGGTCCTGCACCAGCATGATAGCCAATCAAACTCTATTAAAGCGCTTTTACCCAGTTTCAATGGCAGTGATGTAGTAGCTCATGGAGTGGCCTATTCCATGTTCATCCCTGCCATCAAGTTCAGAATAGTGTGCAGAGGGTTAACCTTTGAATCAACCATAGACTCAAGCAGGTGACTAACCCATGACTGTGAGTGGAAAAATGAATGCAAACACACAGAAGAGACGGGGAAGTCTGACATTCCCCAACCCACCTTCACTCCTCTTCTGGCCCTTCCTAGTGCTATTGTGGATGCTGGAATCCCAAGGGGAAGTAGAGGCAGCCCAAGTGGCAAGATCAACTCCCTGTACTCGAAGGCCATGTTCAGCCTATGCTCAATCCCACCCTCTCTGGCTCTGGGTACAGATGTGAACCTCTGGAGACAAGCACAAGTGAAGGAGAATTAGGCAGAGACTGGCAAGGATTTGGGAATAGCATCAACTAGAAAACAATTATTTTCATATGGGGACAAAGTCACATTCATACCACTCTTTATCCATCAGTTTCAGACCTTCTTGTAGAGAAAACCTGTCGCCAGTTTCACTATCGTGAGATCATTCTTAGCCTTTCATAGTTGACCTCACAGTGAAGAACTAGAACTTCCCATAATCCACTTCTCATGGCCTGGGAAGTTTAGGTTACCAGGCACCTTCTCCATTTTTCCATTTCCCCAATATTTTTTGAGATTTCTGGCATTTAGGATAAATTCTCATTATATTTATTCTGGACATATTTTATTTGGTGTGCCAATCAAAGTTGGCAGCAGTTAGTGGTAAATGGTGTGGGCTCTAGAGTAAAACCCTTGAGGTCAAAGCTGTGCTGATTATTCAAAATGCAGCCATAATCAAGTTGTTTTTAATCTAAAGAGTGAGACAGTATCGCCTTCACATCCTGCAACAGTCAAGTGCCTGAGTCTCAGAGTCATAGCTGATTAACTCTTCTCTTGGTCAGAAGCTTTAGTTCTGGCCATGCCACAGTGATGTCATGAACTTGCCCTCCTTGCAGGAAGTTCCCTGTGTGCTTTTCCTATAACTTTCAGCTTCTTTCTGCTCCATTCCCATCTTCACTTAGCCAACTCTGACTCATTTTTATGTCCTAACTTTGTACTTTCCTAGACATGTCTATTCAAGATGTATTTGTACCTTTGAATCATTCTGGTCTACCATTTCTTCTGGTCTCTCTCTCTCTCTCTCTCTCTCTCTCTCTCTCTCTCTCTCTCTCTCTCTCTCTCTCTCTCTCTCATGCTAAGGAGGTCAGAAACCATAGCTCACTG
This sequence comes from Mus musculus, assembly GCF_000001635.26. NCBI lineage: Eukaryota > Metazoa > Chordata > Mammalia > Rodentia > Muridae > Mus > Mus musculus. The sequence continues at coordinate 79,168,465 of NC_000068.7, forward strand.
TATCAAGCACACAGAAGGAGCATCACACATTCTTTCCTTTAGGGTCATAGTTGGAATTCACAAAGAAAACCTGTGGGGAGACCATGATTCTTCACTGAGGAAATATACCCAGATTGGAGATTTAAATTTTATTTTTCATTTTTTGTTACACATTCAGGAAAGAACTAGGGGAGAGTTGATATCTTACCTTTTATGTGAAATCCTGAGTATCAGAGGTATATCTCTATTGGGTCGTGATGTATTAAGACAGTGATTTCTGCATCTTTTATTAATTCAATTTGTTATTTGGCAATTGATACGTGTATATAATGCATGCTGATTCCTCTCTTATCCCATCCTCTTTTATATCCCTTCCTACTCCCATTTTCCCCTACAAATCGCTTTCTCAGATTCCTATCTGTTAGTTTTGTTTGTTTGGTAATTCTATTATTGTTGAAATCTTACAAGTTTTAAAGGCCTTTGGGAAGCCTATACCAACACAGTAGTGCTTTTGCCTTTTTTTGGTGTGGCTACGTGTTACAACCAGCAGAGTACTGTGACAAAAGTACAGATGTGACAAAAGTACAGATACACAGATCCAGTGGGTAAAGTCCCCCGATGGATCTGCTCAAGGCCCTTCTACCTCTGAGACGCTGGTGCTTTTTTAAAGTGTGCACAGTAGGTACTGCGAGATGAGACGGCTCAGCTGCCAAGCACTGGTTTTTGCAGAGGACTTGAGCAGGTTCCTAGTGCACATACCAGGAAGCTCACATCTGTAGCTCTAGCTCCAAGGGGGAATAACACTCTCCCCTGGCCTCAGTGGAGACCTGCACACGTGTGACATACATTCCCAAAGACACATTGATAAAAAATAAAAACAAATTAAAAAAAATAATCTGGCAAAGTGAAAACAGGGTGCTAAATTTGCCTTTAAAAAATTTAAGTAGTAGGTCGGTTCCATCATTGCCAGTGAAGCTGAGTCCTTGGGCGTTGCTCAGGAAAATCACCAATCTCATATTACCTTTCTGCTGTTCATACCTTGTAAGGGGTCAAAAAGGTCAGCAGTCAGACGATGGCCATATATCAATCATCACAAACTCCAATAATGCTGATATCCTGTTTACTGGACATCTTCAACCCAGTTTTTCTCTTTTTATCCCCCTCCAAGTTCTGGTAGGACCCCTTCTTTCGAGAATGTCCTTCTTCAAGAAAATTTGCCTATCTTAATTACCTATAGCCTTGAAGGCTATCAGCCCACCATGTTATGGGATAAGACTAAATCTGAGAAGCTAAAACTTTGAAGACTCATATATATGAGCCTTCACTGCTGAGGTCATGGCTGGAGTTATCATAGCATTAACAGAGTCTAATTAAAGAAGTTCTTCATGCCCCACGGTGACTTATATTAGCAGTATTGCCAAGAGGGGATTCTAAATACTCACTTGTAAAATCACACTGGTGTTGAGGTGACTCTAGTCAGCAGGTAGCCTCAGCAGGGAAACCTGGCAGCTACTTAAGGTCTAAGAAGTGGGCTTCTGTTAAGAAAGGAAGATGAAACTGAATGCCATGGATCCAAACCCCAAATCACATGAGGAGAAGTGTCAGGGTTGTGCCCCTAAAACTCAATATAATCTTAAACGCCCCTAATCTCGGGGGGGGGGTCATACTGTCTCTGTCTCTGTGTCTCTGACTCTTTCTGTGTCTCTGTCTCTATGTTTCTGTCTCTCTCTGTCTTGTCTTTCTGTCTCTCCCCCTCCCTCTCTCCTCCCCTCCTCTCCCCCTCCCCTTCTCTCCCCCTTTCCCTGACCCTCTCTCTGCCTCCCCCACCCCCCTTCCCAAGGCAGGGATTCTCTGTGTAGCTCTGGTCGTCCTATATATAACTCCCTCTTAACTCAGAGATCTGCCTCTGCCTCTGCCTCTGCCTCTGCCTCTGCCTCTGCCTCTGCCTCTGCCTCTGCCTCTGCCTCTGCCTCTGCCTCTGCCTCTGCCTCTGCCTCTGCCTCTGCCTCTGCCTCTGCCTCTGCCTCTGCCTCTGCCTCTGACCCTGACCCTGACCCTGACCCTGACCCTGACCCTGACCCTGACCCTGAGTGCTGGGATTAAAGGAGTGTCCAGTCACTGCCCAGCTCACTTTCACTTTTCAAACCATGAGAAAAAGAAGCATTCCACCGGTTCTGGACTAGCATAGGAGATGATAAAGTCCTTTGGCTTTTCCAATGAGTAACAGCCACTGTGAATTCCTACTCCTGGATCCCAATCGGAGACAGACTTTCTGACCCTTCAAATTCAATTGGCATCTCTTTAAAAAAGATGAATTAACATTCTGTTACCACATACCTTGCTGAGTTCTCTCCTCCTCCACACACATTCTATACACAAACTCGAATGAATTAATATTTTATTTCTAATTAAAAATAACTACAAAGAGTGTCGCATCATGTCATAGTGGACATACATCAACAATGTGCTTCAACTTGAACCCTAGGGAAGAAATATCTCAAATTTTATGCATGAATATTCAATAAGTCTGTGCATCTTTTAGTTACAAGTTAATGTTCAGAAATAAAGATAGGTACTGTGCATTCATACGAACCAGAAAACAATGAACACCTCTTTTATAATCAAAGCCACAAATGTCCCTTATACTTCCTTTTTTTCCAGAAAAATTAAATATCTAAGTGGAATTTTTTTGATCACATAATATTTAACAATTAAGAAGAATTCCTTTTACCAAAACCCAGCCTCTAGTCACTTAAATATGTGAAATATTGTATAAAGACACAATATTAGAGTTCTTCTATTATAGTAGATATTTTATTTTCTATGAAATATCTCTTAATAAAGAGTTTTTGTATGTCAAATGATAAAGTTATCTCTGATCCCTGGTTTTAGTAGAAATGGAAGCTTTTCCAACTTGGAGCTTGGAATATATATTCAACATATCAGTTTTGGACTAGCGTATATTTGTTTTGTTTTGTTTTGTTTTAGTTTTTTTCCGAGAAAGGGTTTCTCTGTGTAGCCCTGGCTGTCCTGGAACTCACTCTGTAGACCAGGCTGGCCGAGAACTCAGAAATCCGCCTGCCTCTGCCTCCTAAGTGCTGGGATTAAAGGCATGCAATAGCACACCCGGCTTTTGGACTAGCGTATATTTAATGTCTTTGAATGTAAGGAGAAAGAAGCAGGCTTGAATAAATAGAACAGATGCCAGGAGACTGATGCTCAGACATTGTTATATCAAAAGGAGATTTGTTTTACAAAAGCCTAACTCCCTTTGGAAATGACCAAAAAGTAGATTTAGATATTTATGGTTTCCGATCTTTACTAGAACAACTTAGTTTTATAAAAACCTCAAAAAAATGTAGGACCCCTCTTTAAAAGAGATGAAATGACCTTCAAGAGGATTTAAGAGAAAAACTGAAGGAGCCCCTCAAAGCCAGTGCACAGCACATTCTGAATAAATTAACACTGAAACTCATTTAGAATACCATGACTGTAAGGTGGACCCCAGACCTTACTCACTCTGTAAGAGTAAGCTTATACCTTTCTACCAGCATCCCAATCTCTCCCCAACCATTCACACCCTGGCAGCTGGGGTTCTACGTCAAGTTCATGAACTGGCTGTTTAGTTTCCAGTATAACTGAGACCATGTGCTATTTGTCTTTGTGTGCCTGATTTATCTTACATCACATGGTTTTTCCAGGGCAATATTTCCTCTTTTTTGTGGGTGAATAATACTCCATTGTATGTGCATATATCAGATGTTCTTGATCAGTTGTAGCTATATGTGATAGATATTACTACACTACTTACTTGAACTTTGGTATTAGAACAGACTTTAGGTAGCTTATCCTTCCTCCTGATGCCCACACGTTTACTATGGAGGGGTGAGTGTATCAATCAATTTAATTATAGTTATCATTATAACATATTTACATCTATCAAGCCAATTTTATATCTTGAACATGCACAATTAATTATGTCAATCAAATAGGTTAAGATAAAGATAGGAAAAGAGAGCAGAACCTGTACTGGAGGCAACTCTTTAAGGTTACTGATTTAAATAAAGGAGCTCTGGATACTTATTTATTCCCCAGGCTAGCTACACTATCTACCTATGTCTCTGGAATAAGTACAGAAATCAATAAAGCTTAAAAGTGGCCATGATGACTACATCAAGAAAATATTTTTAAAAACCTTTCTGAAACCAAAGTTTACACTGAATCAAGGATAACAAACAATGATTTGTTCATTCATTCTCAACATGAACTTTTTCCAAAGAACAGAACATAAGCAACTGCTCTCTCTACAGACCCTAGTTCCTTAAAGAACACAAGCTACATCTAAGACTCTCACTCAGATGTTCCTTCAGTGTAGTGGGCAGCCTCTAACAGCAAGCTCACCCACACTTTCAGCATGTACTTACTGCTCCATTAAAATGTCTACTTCAGAAACAATCTTACTACGTGGGATCTTATATTGTTTTTTTACTTGTAAGTCAGCGCATAGAACCAGAAAGAAGGGGGTCAGTTTGCAGTGTCTGATGAGATTTAAACAGCAAAATAGTATGTCTGTGTAGCACCAAGACTTAGACAAAAGCAATACTCTCATTTGATTGTGAAAAGGAAATGTGTTCTAAGCCTTTGAGCTATTATCTATGCCAGAATAAAACAGGAAATGACAAAAGGTCATATCTATGTATCTGCATGAAACACTTGGGCTCTCATTCACACACCAGGCATGTAGAAGACATATTGCCTCTTCAAACAGGCCCACTCTGCTTATCAGTTTCCTGAAAGGGCAGTGAGGAATGGCTCACAGGAGCCTGAAAAGGCGACCATCCACAGAATGGAAAACAGAGACAACATAGTTTATCGTTTAACTTAAGAATTATGGTCTAGTTGGTTTCAATTTGCATAGTCCTAATCATGTCAGACAAAGGCCTTCCCCCAGGGGTTTGCATTCCATGGTCAAGAACTGAGAGAATGCAGTTATTAACCACAGACAATTGATTTTGTTTAGATTATAGGCTAAGGAGAGCGATGGATGAGAAGAGTAGATGAAAGGACTTAAAAAAACAACAACCTTTCTGCCATGAGTGAGTAGCTTGTTCTTAGGTGTTCTCCATGACTGTACAGGATGTGATGATAATGCCTGTCGTACTTCATTCTTTCCCAAATCTATTGTTCTCACATTATTTTAGCTAAGTCATGTTTTAGGTAGACTGGTGCTTCTGTCCCGATTTCCTGCTGAGTAACAGACTTCTGTAGGCTTTGGGATTGGAGAAGAGCCTGGCTCCTTTCTAAGAACAGAAGGTTTTTGCAGAGTGAATAACTTAGTGTGAAGTTCCCAAAGCCTTCTATTCACCAACAAAAGGAATCCTCCTGCTGTATTAGGAAGAATGAAAGAGATCCGAGCAGTGTGCTTTTTAATCATTTTACCTGACAGCGGTCAAAATGTCAATTAAATAAATCTTAGAAATACTGTTTATACTTCATATTTAAGTGACCTTGAATGTTTTCTGGAACTCCAATTTATCATGAACAAATCCATACTGAGCTCACAGGCAATGCATTAATCATCCACTGTATAAAGTAAGCTACACAATAAAATTAAATTAAATCTCAATTTACCAAAACATTAACATGCTAACAACTACCAACTTTGTGACACCACAGTGTAGGAATGAAATGAATAAAACAGTATATTCACTCTACTAAATGATGTAATTGAAGTTAAAAAGCTGTATTTTGTGTTCTTTGAGAAAAAGATAACATGCTGTTTACTTTAATGCAGTGACATTTTATTTTGTGATTAATTTAAAAATAACATTGTAAAAACTACAAACTCATTTTAATTTGACAAGCATTTGGTAATTAATTTTCAAACAATGCTATGGGAACCCAGAAAGCACTCTTCCTTTGACATGTATTTTATAATTTATTTTAAAACAATGCCGCACAAATCTGCAAAGGCATAATTCATTTGGGAGTTCATTAATTATGCAAATGAGTTGCAATTAACAAATCTGTTCCAAGGATGGCATTTGCATAATAATGAACTTCATGTTTGTGACATTATTTAATAAGATACCTTTGTGCATTTTTAAACGAAACACTCTTGTGAATACTGTGCGATGAGTTAGGGTTTGAAATGGACAATGTAGTCAGTGAGATTCCAAACCACATGCAGAAAAACGTTGTTAAAATAAACAGAATTATAGGTAATTCAAATAATAAATATGGATTTTTAGAACACACGGGTTTTGATTAGTCTCAGCTTCCCCAGATAACATAAGACATCATTTTACATTTATAAAGACCAATATACAAATTAGACTAAAGTGAGGTGAAGCAAACAGAACTATAGACTTCAATTTAATCTTTCTAGTAAAAGTGGGTCACATTCTATACACATGAACCCTAAATCATGAACATTATGTTAAAAATAAACATATTATTATATATCCAAAGACATCTTTCAGAGACTTATGTCAGATGCCAACAAAACCTTCATTACCTTTCAGTCATCATTTTCAATCATCTGTAATGGATGTGACTGTGGCCAAGTTAGTGTGGATGACAGGAAGGTGAAGGGATGGGGAGGTGGTCAGTGTGTAAGAATGCTTGCTCTGCAAACATGAGGATCTAAGTTGGAATGGTCACTGTTCTTCTAAGAATCTGGGCGTGGCTATGTGTGCCTATGGCCGTCCAGCTTTATGAGACAGAAATGGATAGATCACGAGAACTTACTGGCCAAAGAGGCTTGCCAAAATGGCAAGGTTCAGGTTCAATTAGAGACCGTATTTAGGTAAGAAGACAGAGGGTAATAAATGAAGACAGCCTATGACCTGCTCTGGCATCCATCTGCATAAACATAGGCACATGAACCCATACACTCAAGTGCATGTAACAGCACATGCACACACACAAAACACACACACACACACACACACACACACACAGAGGAGATATATTCCTATATTTATGTGAGATAAGGGACAGAGATAGGGAACCAATGACAAGACCACCAAAGTCTAGCGTGGTGATGTAATGGCTTTTATTACTTACAGGAATCTGGGTGAGGAGTTACTTTCTAGAGCAGAAAACAGTAAGCAAGTAGCTCAAAGGTTGGAGAATGTTCTTTCCAGGTAATTTGCTTCGTCACTGTTTCTTCCAGATAGCTCTGAAGTTCATGCTGCTTATATGTGCCTAGGGATGGGGGAAATCTAATGAATCTGATCAATTTCAGTGGCTTCCCGAAGCTATTGAGTTGTTTACCTCCTCCTTACAGAATGGAGTGTTTCCCTTCCTCTTAGAACATCCTGTTGTGGCCTCCCTCCTTCTTACTGAGATTGCTTCTTAGTGATGTCCTCTTGTCTCACCACCACCACCACCACCCACCCACCAACCCCGAATCATCCTTTGCTTCAACAAGATTTTCTGGAGTGGAAGCTTCTAATCTCAGAGAAAAGTAGTGCATCACACCAGAGAACTCTGATGAGATTAAAAAACACACAAGACTCAAGCGAACGCTCCATAAGGCAATTTTCCTAAAGAGTAGAAGTGAGCCAATTTAGAAAATGATAAGGGAAAAATTCAAATAAAGTATCACTTTGAATAAGGAAAGAAGATGTTTGTTTAAGGGCAGTTTTTAGTGGTGGCACTAATCCTAAATCCCCTGTGGTAGGAAGCAGAGATTGAGAGTGAGTTCAAAGCCTTGTTTCCCTTTGGAACTTTAAAAGATTTCCAAGCCTAGCCAAAACCACGGCCTTCAAGATTGTCAAGCGAAGAAACATTCACACAGTGTTATCTTGAAAACGGGCCTAGGATGGTACTAACAACCCTGACACTGAAAACAGATGTCAGCCACAAGGCCTTTGACAATCAATGGCATTATATGCTTCCAAGGGCAGCTAGCTGGCTCAAATCAACTTCCATGTGTCTCTAATACCCATCACCCTTAAAAGTGTGAAAAGCACAGAATAATTTTCTTAGTTACAACTGCATAGTGATAACATTGCTGGGGAAGATTAAAGTATCAGTGTCACTTGCTTACATTTGATTCTGACAAGTTCCTCATGTAAAAGAGATTACAGAATGAAAGCTTTCATCAAGCACCTGAGCATTTTAAGTCATTGGAATGCAAAGTGTCATGATTAAGTAGCATACACAGCATTGTTGAAAGAGCCATATTGTTGAGCAAAGCAAAGCATTGTGGGTAAATGCTCTCTGCCCGCCCCCCCCCCATATGTTTTATGTTGAATTGTATACTTGAAAAAGGGGAAGACCTGCTCACAAAATCTCTCTCTCTTATGCTCCCACTAAAGGCATGATTTAATAACATTCATTATTCAGTATTTATGTTCCCCAAATCCTCCTGAGGTATACATGTGCTCTCAAGATCTTGATACTGCCCTCTCTGTGTGTGTTGAGGACAAACTTTTTCCTAGCAAGGTCCATCCTGTGTGCCTGCTCATATGATTTCCTTGTCTTACTCATTTTCCCTTTTCAAGTCTCCCTGCCTAGGTTGGGCACATAGCTCAGTGGTGGGGTACTTGCCTAGCAGATACAAGGCCTTTTAGAGAGAGGGATAAGGAGAGACCTAAGGACAGAGGGGAGAGAGAGGGAAAGAAATTGCCCCAGATTGTAATTCCCCTGGAGGAGGCTTGCTGTCAGCATCTTTCCACTGGGTAGTTGAAAGCTTCACACATCATAAACATTCTCTTTGGCCAAATGAGTTTGACCCTTGAGTGCTATTAGATGCAAGTTCATCTTTAAAATTTTTGACTAATAATCACTGCTCAGCTATTTACATTATCAATTTATGTCTCCAATGAAACACTCTACACTCCTGGGAATGGTTCAGAAAATCCATTGTTCTACCCCCAGCCCAGGGTAAGGGATTAGAGACCTTTAAAAGACTCTCAGATGAGCCCGATGTGAAATTAGAGTATAGAATCCTGTGTTGGGCTATGAAGGCTTAAAACGTTGATGGTGGTGTAAGTTCTCCTGTTTCATAAGGCAGGCTTTGCTCTAGCTCCCCGCTAAGAATGATCCCAGTGTTTTTCTTTCTTTGTTCTTTGATCTGCTTTTGGCTGTATTAATCTTTAAGATGTGTTAATTGTACACAAGCTTGCACTGTTCAACCTGTTGGCTTGTTCTAGTCCAAAGATGTGTAAATGCGGGCATTTAAACAAAGACAAATTTTTTTAGATTTTTTTATTTTAATTTAAAAAATTTTTTACACTCTGTATTTTATTCCCCTCCATCCACCCTCCCACCGTTCCACATCCCATACCTCCTCCCCACACCCTGTCTCCACGTAACACAGACATTTTTAACAGCTACTGATATACACTAATCAAATGCTTAATATATTTTTTCTGTCTTTTAGTCATTATATTAATGGAGATAAGCAAGAAATAAACAAATGAAAGAAGAAATAATTATAGTTCCTACTGGCATTACTGAAATTACAAGTATATGTAATTGTACTTATATATGTATATATACTTATATAAAATATTTAAATTAAATTATAATTATAATTTATTAGTATGTTATCCCAGTAATCACATTTAACCTCAAAAACACTTGTTTGTTTATATGAAACAATTCTCAGCCACTTCAAAGTCACCACCACATCTCTCAAATTCCTATCTATTTTTGTGTCCTTTCCTACAAGCTCCCTTGAGAATCTCTCATAACATGGCCATCAAATATTCTGTGGTCTTACAGCCAGCAAAAACCTTAACTTTTAGACATTCAAGATGGCAGACTTAACATGGCTGTCAATGAATTCTTGGCAGTCTTTTTTCTTCATAGCTCCTTCTAAAGCAACAGTAGTCAATTGTATCAAGCTCAAAACAACTTTCATGTAATAATATTAATTGGCTATTTTCTATGTGCCATGTGTGATTTCCACACAGTGAGAGGGCAAAAGAGAAGAGAAGGGACAGGAGAAAAGAGACAGGGCAGGGGAGGGAGGGTGACAGCAAGAAGCGTTTATAGAGTTGGAAGTATGTGAAATGGGCAACTGAACAGAGTAGGGGGGCAAATAAAACTACCCATTAGATGTACAGAGCTGCAGAAGTGGCTCCGTTGGTAAAGTTCTGGCTTGGCAAGGCTCTCAACCAAAGTTGGGATTCCCCAGGATCCCTGAGCACCACACAGGAGTCTGTGATCTAAGCTTACAAACCAGCCATCTTGGTGTTGGTAGCAGTAAGAAACCCTGACATAAACAAAGTGAAAGACAAGACTGACACCCAGAGACAGTCCTCTGAGTGCTACACACATGCTGTGGGACACACACACACACACACACACACACACACACTCATTCTTGCACACCACCTCAAACAAAGAAGATGTCCACAATATTTCTATGAAGAAAGGGGCACAAGAGATCACAGGAAGATTAACTCAAGCCAGCAGGCAGGAAGTGAGAGGACTCATGGTCTTTTGGAGAAACTAGAACTTTCCTTCATTTGACTGGGACTATCTAGCTATTTGGCCCATTGATCTTCATCTTGAACACATATCTTATTCTACCTAAAGAAAGATGAGAGGAAACAAGTCAGTTGGTGAACTCACTGCCACAAGGGTAGTCATGTCCAGCAGAGAAAATGTGTCATTAGCCTTAGATGAAGGTGGCATGGGCTAATCCCCCTGTTGACCTATAGTTGACAGGGTATAGAATGATATTATAGGCTTCCAATATTGGGAGAACTTTTGTACTGTACTTAGATTACAATACACTGACTGATACATAGGATATATCCAATCAAATTATCTGTTACTGTATGTATAATGCAGTATTGTTCAATGCAAATAAGAAAAAGTAACACACAAAAAAGGAAATATAGAGGAGAAACTGTTAGAATTATTATTTCACCTCAAGATAGTAGGAGAGCTCCCTCTTATATTTTACAATTGTAAAGTAAAATAGAACTGCAAAGACTTTGTGTTTCAGGGGTCAGCCCATTACTTGCCAGACCCTGAAGAGGGGTCCAGGAGAGCAATGCTCACAGTGGGCTGACTCCAGATAGTGGCGTGGCATTTTATCATCGCTAAGCACTTTTCATCTCACCCATGCTGTCTGAGATCTCCCAGGCAGACAGGAGTATCGACTGAGTATGAGGAATCATTCTGTTCCCTTGGGTTCTGGCTAAATCTGTTCAGACAGGACAAGGCAAGATTACAAACACAATCCCGTTTATGGAGGTTTCATCTTGAATTAAGAGTATCAATGGTTAACAAATGAAAACTACTATTCTAATGAGAAAAAAATGCATAGGAAATGACTAGATCCTTATTGAGATATAGCAGAGGCTAATGCCAGAGGTTAATTTCTGTCTCTCCCATTTAAGCTTCCTAACTAGCTCAGTCTTATCCATATACCAATAGCAATAACAGTACCATATGCAGTCTCTCTGTCTGTGTCTGTGTCTGTGTCTGTGTCTGTGTCTGTGTCTGTGTCTGTGTCTGTGTCTCTGTCTGTGTCTGTGTCTGTGTCTGTGTCTGTGTCTGTGTCTGTGTCTGTGTCTGTGTCTGTGTCTCTGTCTGTGTCTGTGTCTGTGTCTGTGTCTGTGTCTGTGTCTGTTTGTGTGTCTGTATCTGTGTCTGTGTCTGTGTCTGTGTCTGTGTCTGTGTCTGTGTCTCTGTCTGTGTCTGTGTCTGTGTCTGTGTCTGTGTCTGTGTCTCTGTCTGTGTCTGTGTCTGTGTCTGTGTCTGTGTCTGTGTCTGTCTGTGTCTGTGTCTCTGTCTGTGTCTGTGTCTCTGTCTGTGTCTGTGTCTGTGTCTGTTTGTGTGTCTGTGTCTGTGTCTGTGTCTGTGTCTGTTTGTGTGTCTGTGTCTGTGTCTCTGTCTGTGTCTGTTTGTGTGTCTCTGTCTGTGTCTGTGTCTGTGTGTGTCTGTGTCTGTGTGTGTCTGTGTCTGTGTCTGTGTCTGTGTGTGTCTGTGTCTGTGTGTGTGTCTGTGTGTGTCTGTGTCTGTGTGTGTGTCTGTGTGTGTGTGTGTGTGTCTGTCTGTGTCTGTGTCTGTGTCTGTGTGTATGTGTGTGTGTGTCTGTGTCTGTGTGTGTGTCTGTGTCTGTGTGTGTGTCTGTGTGTGTGTGTGTCTGTCTGTGTCTGTGTCTGTGTGTGTGTCTGTGTCTGTGTGTGTGTCTGTGTCTGTCTGTCTCTCTCTCCTCTCTCTCTCTCTCTCTCTCTCTCTCACACACACACACACACACACACATGTTAAACTAAATTAAACTTAAAAATGATATAAAAATAGCATGAATGGTGACTGAAAAAGCCTTTATTCCAAGATAATATTGTGCCCTGCCACATGTGATCCAGGCTGTCCAAGGTTCCTGTTGCAAAGAAACAAGCTCATAGCCATTCTGCTCCTCCCAGTGATAGCAAAAGAGAAATGAAAGTTTCTCTCTCAGCACCTTGGATCGTGTTCACAGAAGAGTAAACCCGTAAGAGTAGTGACTGCCAAACAAACAAAGAAAGTGAAGGTTCTGGAGTCCAGCAGTGCATGAAGGCACAACAGCACCATGGTCATTAGCCCTCCACACACGCTTCTCCTTTTGTGGCTCTTGTTTCATCTTCCAGTTTGCATCATCGTTCCAAATGGCAACCAGAGCTTCGATCGTCACATCTGCAGCCCAAACCTCAGGAAGAAAAACCAAAAAGCTACATACCCCTGACTTTACACGGGCTAGGCAGAAGTCAAATTCTCACAGGCTAGGACTTCGTCATTTTGTCCTACCTAACTACAAAGGACAAATGCAATCTTTTGGTTGCTGGCTTATGCATTCTGGATAGAAATTTGTTTCTGAAGAAGAAATAGAAAAGGCATTCTGAAGGGCTTCAGCAGCTCCTAGCCCTTCGTCACAGCCAGGGGGAGGGTAAGGATTTACAGCTGAGCACAGATACGTAGCCTTGAACTTCTCCAGTGGTGATCCCAGGTCCACGGGTAAGCTTTCCACTTCCTCTACGTGCCAACCACTTTCACTGCTTTAATTATTTTAGAATAAAACAATTGCAGAAGATTTTTCAAAATGTAAAGCAGAGAAGCGGAGATTGTGTGCTTTATAAATCAATAGCCCCTTTGTGCCAAATAGCCATTCTGTAATGGGATTTTTCTCCAGACTTCTCAGAGCATTTGGCCTGGCAAGGTTGACCCTTGTTGACCCTTGATAAGTTATAAACTGGCTCATTCATCTTAAAGAGAAAAAGTGTTATTCATTCTCTTACAGGAAATCCTCCATGCATTTAACTTTAAATGCACTGGATTTTCAAAAGGCTGTTTTTACACATAGAATTCTGTTGCCATATATTCAGAGTATTAACAAACAACAATACATATTAATGAATGCTGTAAAATACCCTTGCATAATTGTTTTCCTAAATATTTATTTACAAATACTAGAAACTAAGCTTAATTCTTCATAGGCAAATAAATCTAAGCAAACATTATTTTTGGTTTGGTTTGGTTTTGTTCTATACTCTGAAATTAAGAAATACATTGTAGAATTTTCCTAAAAGATGTTTGGCACCCAGAAGAAATAATCCACACATACAAATTGTTCCGAATGACTTTGAAGTGTTTTTATTTTAGCTGGCCTGCATCAATCTCTGCAAATTATTAGGAGGAATAATTGATTGACTTTAATCGGATTTGTCATTGTTAATGCTTTCAGGTGAGCCAGTATTTAAAGACTGTGTATGAATAAGTGAGATGTGTTTGGAAAGAGAAGCATATGACCACGAGCAGCAGTGTGTCCGGTGACGTCCGCTTGTAACGTTGCTAAAAACAAAAATAAAACAAACTATTTACTTCCTGTCAAGTTAGAAATAAAATGGTAATCATGGATGAAATGCAAAATAAAGCAAGCTCTCCAGTCTATTGATTAAAACACCGGGGGCGGACAGGGATCATTTTGACTACTCGTTGTAAAAGGTCCAAGGATGAAGAAGACATGAATCAATGCCCTACAATTGAAATCATGTTGTCAGAGAAACTCAGAGGACAAGTGACAGTGAAGCAAGTCCCTAAGAATAAAGAGATGGGAGAAACTAGGAATCAGAAGTCAAAGCACTCCCTAGACATACGGCCCCTTTCCCCCAAAGGCATGGCTGCCCTCCCCTACCCTCTCACAAAGAGCTGTTCTGGGGCAGCCTTACTCTTCCATGATCCTACTTAGACTCAGTTTGTACTTCCTTTTCAAATGACAAGTATTTAATTCTTCAGACACCCTTTTAACCTGATCTAGATTATATGTATATGTACATATATAGAGAGAGAGAGATATTAGAAGCTTAGATATTCTATAAAATCATACATGTAGCTTAATGAATTCACATATTCTAGAACAGTCTTACTGTACACTTAGGATTATCTAAAGTCTCAAGATGAAATCAAATGTGATGCTACCAGATTCTTGTGGACCAGGAGAACAAGTCCCACATTTTGGGGGTACTTATCTATTCTTTAAAATATTGAAATAATCAATAGATATTCGATTGAAAATGCAAAGAGTGACCCTGGTAGTTTGCACAGATCTAACTCAGAACCGTTCAGATGTTTCTTGGGTTAAAAGAACGTGTTTTCTAATGAGAAAATCACATCCTTTATGCAACAAAGGCTGTTTTCAACAGCCCGAGCACTAGCACTGTTAAATAGACCATCGAGGACAGCTGTTCAAGTTCAACAGTGAAATAATTAGGCATTCTCCACTGCTGCCATTTGAGATGAGCTGCCCAGACAAGGACTCCAAGGAAAGGAATCAAGAGTTTGTAACAGAAGACTCGAGAGGGGAATACTGTGAATAGAATGAGTAACACCAAGTGGCATTAGGATTCTAGACTAGCTCTGCTAAAGATTTATATCCATGAAAATCCCAAACCTAAATAAAGTAAGCCATGGAATGTTGGAAGGATCTCAGTGAGGGGAACATGTGTGGGGCTGCCAAATGGGTCATTGTTTCTAAAAATGATGTGTCCCAAGATGACAGCAAACTTGCTTTTCAGACAACTGGTGTTTATATGTGCTCCCGTGCCAGCCCTTGCTTCCGTCTTGATTTGTTGGAACAAGCCTGGGGTGTCATCCACATGAGTTGATGTGGCTGTGTGGGCATGTTTCTAGTTCATGAATAGCAATTTCTTTTGCTGTACGTTACTCTAATATTTGGGAAGGGGGATGAGTGAGGTCAGGTTGAACATTTCATTCAACATGCAGTTAAGAAACACCAGAACTCTGAGTCTATAGGGACCTCTCTTTACTGAAATTCACATTCACATGACTAATTTGTTATTTGTACAGTTTAACTAACATCCTTCATGATGATTTATTTAAAAGAAGGCTTTTTTTTAACAATCAAAAAGCATCTGTTAGGTTTCATTTTGTCCGATTTAATTTGTTGGATTCATCATTGACTGTTGGAAACGGTTTGATGAAGGACTCCATCATTTCTCAAGGATGGTTTCCAGAGAACATACGGTTGCTGACCATGATACTTTGCAGTCCCTTCCTTCTACTCTCACCCTAGCCATTGTTACATCTGCTGTTCTAATTAAAGCCTCCAAGAGTCATACAAAACTAAACGTCACGCTGAATCAGATCTGCTTGACTCTCATGGTCTGTCACCAAATGGGTAAGTTCTGCTTTGACTTAGCATTGTCTCCATTGCTGAAAGATCTCCCTCACTGGCTTCGCTGTCAGGATTCTCTTCCCACCTCCTCACCACTTCCTCACAAATGACCATCTTATACAACACCAATAGCAGTCTCTCTTCATAGTCCACTTATCTATCCCCAGTTACCTGTAGGAGATATGTTAGCTTCAATCATAGCATGACTCTAGGGCCATTTCTTATCACAACCCTGCTTATCTCTTCCTGTTCCCTCTGTCCCTCTGGTTCTAGCCACTGACCAACCAACCATCACTAAGTATCTGTCAATGTTCTGTGTGAAACCCTACACACAGGCAATGATTTACAGCAGAAAAAAAAATCCCTCATGGTGAAGCTATAAAGCAGTGCCAACATAGAAATGGGCCTTGCTGCTTGCCATTCATCTGTCCACCTACCCATCACTTACTTAGAGAATAATATTTACGTATCTACTCACACTCGCCACTGTGCTGATTAAATCAGCTACAACAATTGTGGAGAAATATCTTTGGTATATCTAGAAACAGCTGATTCCACTATCAGTAATGAACAATAGACTGTGCGTGTGTGTCTATTATATGTAAACATATACATAGCAGTGAGACTCGGAATCTTTCAGCCACTGGCTCAACCAGCACTGACTCATCAGATTGGTTCTCTTTTTCTTCCCCTAAATTCCTTATCACAAAAGGAGAAGTGGGAGAGAAGACAGGAATGTTTGGGGAGGGAGAGAATGGAAGATGGAAGGAAAGGCACAAGAAACCAACATAAAGGCTTGGGACCAAGGGTGCCTCATTGAAGAGAGCCTTCAGGTCTTTCCTTACCTAAGCATACAGGGAACTGCAACTCAAGGCTGAGTTTGAAGGAAAAGCATCTTAACATTTTTTTACTGTTTGGAGAGCCACATGCTATTTCCTGAAAACCACTAATCCTTATCTCCAAAATGTGACATTCCTTCAAACAAACAAGCAAACAAACAAACAAGAGTGGCTTTATGAAAAGCAGGGTTGTGGTCAACCAAGAGCGAGGACAAGTCTATCCCTGTCAGGCAGACAGATAAAGATCAGTCAGTTACATGTTATTCTTAGAGGAAACCTCTTCAAAGCATGCCTACCCCGACCCCCAAAGAAAAAAACAGAAAAAGGAAAGATACTAATTGCAAAAGTTTCACAGATGTCTGCAGCAGTTGACCAGAATTCCTGCGTTATTATTGCTTGTCAGACTATTAATGGCTTTGGCTAACCATGACAGTCATTACTTTTCCCCCTCCTGTGAGCCACTTTCTATGTAATTTATGCATAGGTTTTGCCAAGATTTGACAACTTTCAGGATATTAACATAAAATTAGACTGCAGAGCTGAACAATAGGTGGCTTTAAAATTAGCTGTGGTGAAAACCAATCAAACTGAATTGGCTTCTCCTTTGCATTGTCCCTAAGTTTATTACTGGTCTTTCTTTTCAACATTTAAGATCCCATGTCGGCAGTTCTGCTCAGATTCAAGGAAGGGTATAGAGCGGCATGGTGACCTTGGAGAGGGTCTCTGTGTCCAAGCCAAGATCTATATGCCCTTCCCACAGAATATGCCCACAAAGGCTTAAATGGACCTGTGAAGCCCTGATTCTTCGATTCTTGAAATTGACTAACGCGTGCGCTCGCAAACACACACACACACACACACACACACACACACACACACACACACACTTTGGAGCCCATTGGAGAAAACTTTGCCTCTGCAGTGTCTGGGTTCTACACAGCTTGCTTGGTGAATGCCATTACAGAATGCGATGTGCGTGTTAATAAGCCAGGACATCTGGTAACCAGCTTTTTTCTGATTCATTAACTGACTGTGCTTCTGTGGCCAGCGGGAGTAGAGGAGAAACTGGAAGGTTTTGCTCTTAGCAAATGGGTGTTTGATGGATGTCTGGTTTCTTCCAGTGTTGCCTGCACTTTTAAATTTTACTCCAAGGAGAGCATTCAAAATCCCAGCAACCTTTACAAAGCAGTGTCTTGGGCCATGGAGAAAACAAAGGGTGCTTAGGTCATTTCAAGCAGTCTGAGGGAGAGGGAAAGAGAAAAGGTGGGCTAGAAGGGAAACTGCCTTGATCCCTTTTAAAAACACAAGAGGAAGACAGCAAAGGGCTTGCTCTCCTCACACAGGTAGAGCCAATACAAAGCAGCTGCCAGTCTTCCTGTCGCCCTATCTTTAACTAGTCTTTTCAACCTCAACACATTGCTTGAATTAACTTGTTTTCTTATCCCGCTGATGTATTTTAGGTTAATGAAGCAGTGCGCTTGACTTTTCTTGTTTCTCTTATCCATATGCTCATAGGACACTTTGAGTTGAGCAGACTCCAGCAGACTGCCCAAATCCTCCTGCCTCCCCTAATAAGTGATTAGGGAACCACTGGAGCATTCTAGGAGATACTTAGTGATAGTTAATTTAAACTTTTGAAGAATGGACAGTTTCAATCCACATTGTGAACAACACTAGGGAATACAACTAGCTGAATAGAATAAAACGAAAATACAAGTGGGGAACTAGACAGCGCAGAATTATTTAAAAACCTCCCAATGATCGTGGTGGCCAAATTATATTTAAATAGAAATTCCATTTTCCCACTAAATTTTTACAAAACAAAATCTCCTTTTTGAAATAAAACAGGTCCAAATGGCTCGAGAGAATGATGGGATAAAAGCGATCTGCCTTGATGGTACACATCGAGGGATGAAATGGACAATGAAGTTTCCATATGTTGTTTTTATGCAGTAATTAGAAACTGTCACACACCGTTTCATTTTTTCATTTCCTTGGGCTTATTTGCGTGTTGGAGTTTCCTTTGGAGCCGAAAGGAGAGCATCAAACTGGCACCCAGTAGAAAGGCGGAGCAGTGGCTGATGGGAGTCCTCCCCATCCCTAGGCACTAAAGGAGCGTGCCAGAGGCAGGAATGTCAAGGCACATTGTGCACTGAAGCAGTGAGAAAAGCAGCAAGCAGCAGCTGCCCTGGCAGAGGATCACCTGGCGCAGCTTCCTGCATGGGTGGGAAGGCTGTCGGAGCCCCAGAATATGCCTGTAGGTCATTGAGGCTCTTTGGTATTTTCAGCCTGTGCTCCCCATTCCTTCCATCTTCAACATCTACCAGGATGTTGTGTATGACCAAGCTTAAACCAGGGCTTCTCTGTGGTGTAGTGTTCCCATGAGGCCTAAGCAAACCTAAAAACATCTTTCTCCTATTAAAATATTACTAACAAATCCCAGGACATTGGAAGCAGAAAGAAACTTCTTTTGCCTGAATTGTATTTCTTCCTAGACAGCTGTTCAAAGGAACACTTAAATGGCCTAGAACCATTCGAAGAATTGAATTGTAAGACATTGACTTGATTTGCAAAGTAGAAAAGTATTTCCAGAAACTGCGATGTAGACATAAAGAAATGCCTTTAAATATTTAAAATGGGATATGATAAAACCTTTTAACTAACACTTTCAATTAAAAATGAAAATAAGAAAAAAAGATAAAACAAGAACAGAACAGTCTTATAGGCAAACACTATTGTCATTTTTAATTAAATTAATCTTACTTCAATTTTATTATTTGTTCTCTGGTTTTTTTATATGTAATTTTCTCACAAAATCATTAACAATAAACCTATAATTTTCCAAAGGCACTGATAATATATTTTCATGACAGATATACTACCTTAGTATTTTAATTACTGTATGATAGTCTGGAATTTATACATTTGGTATCTTTTAGGCATTATTTTTGTTAGACATTTTGATTGAATATTTTCTAGCTATTATCAATGATATGATCAACACGGACCATCTATACTTGGTGCATCCTTATATACTTGGGGATTATTTTCAGAAGCAGGAACACCCAGTGGAAAGCTGTGCCCATGTTCAGGCGTTGGATACACATTGCCAATCGCCTTCCAGAAAACTTGTATTAATTGACAGTGCCAGCAGCAGGGTGTGCAGCCCTAGTCCCTCCATCCCTTTCCAACACCCAGCCACCGGTTTCTTTTTCATCTCTGCTAATCTGAGTAGTAAGAAAAAAAGAATGGTGTCTCTTTGTTGTTTTAATGAATTCATTGCTGAAATCCAACGTTTCTGACGATAGAATGGCACTGACTTCTTTGATCGGTGTTGTGTGCCAGTTGTTAAATCTAGAATTTGCTCTCCCTTGGATTTCATGGCTGCTGTCGTTCCACAGCAAGTCCAAGGGATCTTATTCAGAACACAAGCAATTTGATGTCTCAAGGAAAATACAGATGTATGTAAATGAAGCATGGAGGCCACCTAATTCCTTGTATCTGGAAAAACACAAAAGAAGGTGAGATTTTAAAACCACACTCTGCTGTTGCTGAGGGAGTATGGAACCAGCCTGTTGGAAGTCCGTGTTATTGGTCAGCCAGTGGAAGGCATCCACTGGCGACCACACAACTGCTGGGGGTGACTGTGTTGGTATCTGTAACATGTTGATGTGTAAAGTGAAAAAAAAAATGAATCCTATTCCCCAGGAGAGTCCTGCATATGTCAAGTATATTGTCTCATTAAGCCAATCCATTTATCAACCCGCTGAATGCCAATTAAATTGCACAGGGTGGTGCAGGTATATGGTGGGCTGTTGGTGCCAAACTTTATTACAGCTGAGCTTTTCTGGCATAGTGCATTCCACCCAGTGAAATGGCAGGCACACCAAAGCCAAATTAAATGTTCTTGAAATAATGTCTTTAAAGAGGACGAAACACCACAGCCTGGCAGAAGAGAATGTAAAATGTAATGTCAGTTCTTAGTGTACTTTTAGTTCCAATGAAGATGTCAAGGCTCTGATCCAGCCAGTGCCAAATGTCTTCACAGCGTGCAAATTAGATCAGTGTAATTTCATCAGGAGAATGATCAGCCTGTGCTGTAGTTATGGCTGAATTCACTGCTTCTGCCCAGGGCTGGGCCATGGACCTAGGGCCCAGCTGCGCTCACACCACCAACATCCGAAAGAGAAAGGATGGGATTTAATACATGTCTCCCTCCATCTCTCTTTTTAGGACTGTTGCTAAGAGAGCAGTTACCATCATTTATATTAAATTTGTATGAGTTTTTTTTTTAAATCTGGTTAATGACAATTAAACCCTAAGTCCAATAACTAATCCAGCTGCTGAAGGGTGTTATCGAAGTTTCATATGTTTACCTGAACATGAGATTTAAATGGTCACAGGTAGACATCAGTATTCAATGCTTAATGGATTAAAATCCCATGTATATTTGGAAAGATATTCATGTAATTGAATATATTGACAAAACACAAAAGTCCTCAAGAGTCGATAAAAAGCAGTAAATAGCAAATACACAATGAACAATATGGAAAATCTATAACCATAAAACAAGTACAATAAAGATACAGTGACTAACTTTTAATGCTAAGTATAGGGGAAGAGTGGTCATATGATATTCCTGGGAAGCAAAACACAACCAGTGCAACTTACAGCTAAGGATACATGGGATTTGCCACATCCAAAACCAATGTGAGAGAGGATCATTGTCCTTGTCAAATGACTGTCCACAGTGAAACTGACTGTCATTGAGGCTTCATGTGAAAGATGCCTCAGACAGCACTAAGCTTAAAATTAGATTTCCTGCAGATTGCTTTCAACTATGACCCCTCTTTGAACCTATCGATAAGTCTTCAGCAAACACGAAGAAGAGTCCCTTAGACTGGAGTGGCAATCTTGAGCATCACTGGAGGATTCTCAGTGTTTCCCTGTTTGCAGAAGCTGTGCTTTCTCTCCAACATCCGAAGCCATTAAGACGCCACAATGATGCACTTTGTTTTAAAGCAGCTTGAAAAAGATTTTAGAAAATGTATTATATGATACTTACAAATGATTGAAAATGCTTAAAATTCTGAAAGACAATAAAAAATTATCCTAATTCACTATCTAAACATAGAAAATACTAACATAACTTTTGTAGTGTTGACAGTTATCTATTTTTTTTTTCTCAAATTGGGGACCTATTGATGATAATATCCTCTGTTCTTTAAGTATCATAGGCATTTTCTGTGTCATTAAATACTTAAAATTATTTCAGTGCTAAGGAACAACGTAGCACCCTGGATTGTTGGAATGGTAGGTCAACTTTTAAACATTAATTCTTACACATAAACCTGCCTTGATATGTGACCAGTTTCTAGGAAACAGTTCCCAAGTGGCATCACTGAAATTTAAAGAAACTGTGTGAAGGTTTTGGTTATAACTCTACTACTTTTTAGGATCTACCCTTAAACCTACAACTGCCATCCCTAGAAAAACAATGCATGTATAAAATCAGATGCAGGGATCTGTCCATTTTCATATTCCAAAGGCCCTGTTATAATTCTACATTGCAAGTTTTAATTTCCTAGAAAAGGGGCAAGCGTAATTCAAAGTTTTTTAAAAGTATGGAATCAAGGACATGGAGGTAGTAGGACCTTCAGGTCTGTTAGTCGCTATGGAAGGCATGCTCTCCCGCACTGCAGGACACTTCCGTTGCTGCACTTGTCTTGGGATGTGCTTTTGGACAATGGAAAACGATCGTCCCAAGCCTTGAAATTTCAGATATTGTCTTTGTATATAGATATATACAATATAGATACCCACCAGCTCACTGATAATCTACGGCCACTCTGAATTACCTTTCATTCTTCTATCTCTTGAAAACCATTTGGACTCTCTGCTGTGAACTTTTCTTTCATTTTCTATTTTAGGAATAGGAACAAGACCCACAGCTATCTCCTAGGCTTGCCAAGACCCCAGATGCCAAGCCTTGGAACCTTCTAGCAGCAACATCTGGCCTTTTGTGAGTTCCACAAGCAGTTGTGCACTGGGCTCAGAACTGCCACTGGGATGTCACAGGGTCAACATTCTACAGATTTGGGGCTGGCCAGGGAACATGTCTCTTCTCAAATAGCTTGACCAATAAAATTAGAACAGTTTTGTGGAAAAATCTCTTTCTTCAGAAAATAATTTAAGGATTTTTTTAAACTCATAGTATTTCTTTTCCATTTATTTATGCAGTTTTTCAAAAGCTCAGAAAAAGTATTTCAGTTCAGGATAAGTTTTGTACAATTCTACCAAATCGATAGAACACATCAGCTCTGAAAGTAGAAATGACCAGAGGTCCTGAATCTAGAGGGACAGGCACTAACACTTCCTAAAGTAAATAATCTAGTTTATTTTTTCACTAACATTTCCCATGGAAGTGTAGTGCTGTGATCCAATTTGGTATTTGGTTTCCTAAGCCATTAGAGTGCTCAAGATGTGTTTTAATGTCTTTTTCAAGCAGGAAATTAAAATTCATATTCAAGTAATAGCAATGATTGCCTTAAAGTTATTATCAATTTAGCATAGAAAGCAATCCCAAATGTTTCCTTTTTTTTACTATGCAGGATTAATCAGACACAAGATAAAATGCAATTAAATTAACATTTTTGCCTCCAACATTTTCTTCTTTCTTAAGGGAGAAGATAAAGTGTGATTGTGAACATTTAGTATAGCATATAAAACATTGAAACTAATACTAGGTTAAACTACATGGATTTCTTCACATAATGGTTTTATTCTATCAATTTTAGAAGTTGCTATATTTTAGCTTCATATTAAATTCAATTTATTATGAATTATGTAGTTCATTTTCATTGGTAGCAGATTATTCAAAAATTTATATTCCCTTAGAAATAAATTTTTGCATAAAAGTTTAGAAGCAAAGTGTGTTTTTATTCATTTTTAAGTTTTTAAGCAAATCATTTTTTATAATCTTTCAGTTAAACTACTGAATGATAGTTAGTAGCTTCATATATATAGATAGATCAGAGAGGGAGAGGGAGGGGGACAACGAGGGGGAGGGGGAGGGAGAGGTAGAGAGACCTTAGTCCTATAGTGAAATAGGTGATGCTTCATGGTCGGCATCAGGTACATGTTTGCTCAGCCTGCAACAGAAGAAAAAACCCTGGTGCACGTGCAGTCAGCCAATGTGGCTGACCTCAAACATCTGAATGCCTATCAGACAGGATCAGAGAGCATAAGAGAGGTAGACTAGGGCGTTTGCTCACAAGCCCCGTGCCGTGGGAATCATAGGTTGAGAACTCAGTCTATCCTCAGTGTCATGGAGCACAACTGGAATATTGCCTTTGTTAGGAGGAAGTAATTTCAGGGCTGGGGAGATGACTCAGGGAATAAGTGCACTTGTTGCTCTTCTTGAGGATTGGAGCTTGGTTCCTAGCACCCACATCAGGTGATTAACAACCTACTGTATCTCCAGCTCCAGGGGATTCAACATCTTTTCTGGCCTATACTCTCAGTTCTAAAAGGAGAATAAATTCTTTTTAAATTTTGAGATTTGGAAATATCCAAATTAGTTTAAATGATAAGACTCAATGTGCTGTTTTTTTAATCCATCAATTTGTATAAAATTATAGCCAATTATTCTATGATTCAGACCATTAACGGGGAAGTATTCTAATTTGTACTTGGTACCAGGCTCAGACTCAGCAAAGCTATGAACCATATATAATTTTGTTCATTTCTTTTCAAATTGTACTTTCATTGGAATCCAAGGGCTACTCTGGTGTCTGTATACTTTCAACAGCTACAAACAACTTTTTATTGTGTTGCTATAAGAAAACAAAACAAAACATTTTGGGGTAGCAAGTCGGAAGCTTTTGGGCAGGATGAAAATCTGGTTTTGCTTTGTCCCTGTCATGCATTAGGTGAGCTAAGAAAGCCTTGAAGGAATGCATGCTGTTGACATGTATATGAAGCAAGACCTTACACCTATAGGAAATTGGTAAAAGCTTTCTTCTGGGTCAGGCTCAGAAAGGCAAAACCTTCCTTTAGTCCAAACACAGGGTTTAAGAACAACTGATCAGTGTGTGTAAAATCTAGCAACTGTGCCTGCCTGCCTCCTCCTGATGTTACTGCCCATCTACAGACGCCTTCATGCTACCCCTGCGATATACATAATAAGTACGCTGAGATTTGGGTTGCTCAGGAACCACTCCACCAGAGTGCACATAACCCACCTGACCCCACCTTTCCTGTATATGTCTGTCATTTCTTTAGGATCTATCTTTTCCTCATTCTCTCCTTGCCTCCAGTCACGTCAAGGTGCCAAGACATGCTGTACCTCTTAGGAGAGTATTTTCCTCCTGGTTGGGAGGGGTGGCGCAGAAGAGCAGCCTCCACACAGTGGAGTACACTGTGTCCACAGAGTACATTATAGCACAGGTTTGGGTCCAAGATAGCGGGGCAAGTGCATGTGCAATTGTAAAAGATAAATATTGGACTCCTTCATGTCATATTCAAAACTAATTTAAATCATATATCTAACAATAAGAACTAAAATTGTAAGGGCCTTAGAGCCAAATACAAGTCTTTAGTTCCATGATCTTGGATTAAGTAATATTTTCTTATATATGACAGAAAAAAACACATGATGGAAGAAGAATAAATAGAAAAGTTAGACATCAGCAAAATTGAAAAATATTGTTCTTCAAAAGAAATATTGGGGAAATAAAAAAGAAAACAAAATTTAAGAAAAAAATTCAACTTATCTAATATAAGAGTCTAAGGTCTAAAATGTAAAGTAGTTTTTAAAATAACATAGTAAAAGGGAAGAAGGCTTGAATGGCAGTTTTTGCAAGGAAGTTATATACACATAGCTAGCAAACACAGAATATAGTGCCATTGGCTTTTAGAGAAGCACAAGTTCGAATTATGCTTGTAGGGAAAGAATGGGGGCACCCTGGATTGTGTTCTTGAGAAAAGGCAAGTCCAAGAAGTCTCAAGGCTAAGCACAAGCATAACTTGCCCAATGCCAGAGACTGGGTTTTTTGCTGAGGCAGGGTGTTTGTGTAACAGCTGACCTTTGGCAGAACATCAGTGTAGAAGGCTCTGACCACAGTTGCTTTGCTCAAGAAAACTGTATGATCATGCAACTCCCTGCTCAAATCTCCTACTGAGACTACTGGTCAACCTACTGTTTTCCATGTGTATTATAAACACTGAGTTTTGAGGGCACTGCTAGAGTTTCTCAATCCTAGCACACAGCCTATCTGATCCCAGCTTTACCTTATTCCTATCTGTCTTTCTTAATGTTCTGTTACTTGCAATCAGGTTTCCTGTGCCCAGCTGAGCAGTTTATGGCATATGTCATACCATTTCATAGTACAATAATAATATATTTTTTTTAAAGTTGGGTACTGGTAGATGATACCAAAGTTGTGAAGGTACTAAAATGCACCTACATAAATGTAATGTAAATGATGCAGCCATTGTGGAACAGTCTGCCTGTTATGTTAAACATAGAATTACCATTTGACCAAGCAGCCCACTCCAACAAAATAGAAAGTACTTGTCAAACAATGGAAAGAATTCAAGTGTCTACCACCTGATGAATACATAGACAAGACATTGTGGAATATGAAAAAAGAATGAAATGCTTATTCATGTACAATTTCAACACTAAAAGCACATGCTAAATGAAAGAAAACAAATATAAAAATGGGTATACTATATTACCTTTATATAAAATATTCATTATATTTATAAAGCCTGTGAGTATAGAAAATTAACTGTTAATTGTTAAGACCTGGAGGAGAAATGGGAAATTGCTGGTAATACAAGATTGATGAAAAAACTCTAGAAATGGATATGATGGGTGCATCATCTTATGAAAAAAAGAGATACCTAAATATATTTTATTAGGGAGAATTTTATTAGACATGAATTACCTGCTGTTAAATACTCTTACCAACTCTTTACATACCTCCTATTCTAATGCTCAAAGTCACAGATATTGGTAGGAAAAGATGTTTTCAACTTTGCCTTATTCATATCACCCCTTTAGACAGCCAATGGACAGAGGCTAATCCTAACTCACACTCAGTACTCAGAATGCCAACATTTTATACAATTAAAATATGCTACTAGTCCTACAAGTCATCTAGGAGAAATTATGTTTTTAAAAGACAAAATAGAGGCTGAAAAGACAACTCAATGGTCAAGTACACTGACTGCTCTTCCAGAAGTCCTGAGTTTAATTCCCAGCAACCACATGGTGGCTCACAACCATTTATGAGGGGTTATGATGCCATCTTCTGTCAGGCAGGCATACATGAAAATAGAGCACTCATATACCTAAAATACATATTTTGAAAATGACAAAATCTTTTGTCTTGTTTTGTAGAAAGAACTAAGAATCATTCTGTAAAGCAGATTGATGGTGTCACTCCTATTTGAGAACCCCCATATATTCACTATAACTTGAGGAACATCCACATCTTTACCATGGCCCCCAAGACTTCTACGAGCCTAACACAGGCTCCCAGAAACATGGATGTACTATAGATTCTAGGTACACGGAATCCCTCACGATTTCATGAGAGAATAAGGATTCTTCATGATTCGGAGCCTTTATCATTCATTTCACTCAAAAGTAGGATGCTGTCATTGGATTTGCCTTTGAATGATTTTTAACAAAAGGCAAATTTAAAAACACAGTCCTTACTAAATAGTGGAATGAATACATTGTTCATCTATTTTATTTGCTGAACATAATCTTTGTACACATTACTAGGCATATGATACCCCTCTCCCCTGTCTGTGTGTGTGTTCTAGTGCTTCATGAATAATTTTCCAAAACTTGGGTTTAAAGCAAAAACAAAAACTAAAACAACAACAACAACAAAAAAAAAACACTAGAAAATTATTGGTAGACCATTGAAGGTCTAATTAGCTCTTGTGACTATTAGCTACATATTAAGGACCAGACTGTGGCATTTCACATCAATTTGTAGAAGTTTGTTTTGTAAAGTAAACTGCTCAGCTGGGCACTGGAAACCTGATTGAAAGCAACAGGACATTAAGAAAGACAGATAGGAGTAAGGTAAAGGCAATTCTTCCTGGAATAAAAATTACCTAATTTTGTGGTTTTATGATGTAAAATATTATTATCTTTAATCCAATGGTCTTAGTCTGACTTTATTTTGTCAGTTCCTATAAATGGAAACTCAATTTGTTTTGGGTACCATTTCATAATCACATTGGCCCTCTCATTCAGGAGTTTATCAGATCCTTGACATGTTCTTCATTTTGTATACACATAAAACTTGGTATTCCATATTACATGTGACAATTATACATTAAATATTCAACTGATTTGTTCAGTTTTCAGAAATATTTTTAAAAGTTTTGCCCTAATCACCTCCAAAGTACTTTTCAGAAAAAAAATTATATTTCAAAAAGGAAAGGGAACCTACATTGCCCTGGCCCAGTGCGCTAAGTAAGAGCAATAAACAAGGATGTGCTTGGTTCATGACCTTTTCTAGAATCATTTCTTTAGAGAAGTTTAAATAATGCTCTGCCTTTTCTTATGGGCAAATCATGTATGAGATATTATTTTCGGTGTAGAGAAATAAAACCAGATATGGTGGAATGTCTTTTAATCTCAGCACTGGGAAGTCAGAGGCAGGTGGATTTCTGTGAATTCAAGGCCAGCCTCATCTACATACTGAGTGCTAGGATAGCTACTGTTGCCTAATGAGATGCTGTTTCAAACAAACTAAAGAAAAAAAAGGAGAAGAGAAGGACAGGAGGATGGGGAAGAGGAGGAGGGGAAGAGGCAAGAAGAGAGGTACAGAAATAAAGGATTTCAGTGTAACTAATTCAAGAGCAAATCAGATTAGTAGAACCTATGCAAACATCTTTACTCATACTAATTGAATTTCTAATTATGATTCTTAGGTTTTAAGGTTAATATTTTTAATGTAGGCATATAAGATAGAAAACTGTCTATCTCTACTTTTGGACATTAAATTATCCATTCTTGCATTCACTTAAATTGTATTGTGGCTTTATGCCTAATCAACTCAAACAACAATCACTTAGGATGTATTTGCCAATAGCGAACATATGAAATGATAGCAAAACATCTTCAGCTTGAGGTTGTGGTATATTATTCTCAGGGAGCAGTGTTTTTTGAGGAATTACTATGCAGCAAAAAGGGGAGAAAAGCAATGATTTCTGGCCATTTAAGTTGGGATTCTTCATCCTCTTCTATTCCTATTATTCTTAGGTTTGATCTTTTCATTGTGTCCTGAATTTCCTGGATATTTTGGGTTAGAAGCTTTTTACACTTTGTATTTTCTTTGACTGGCACGTCAATAACTTCTATGGTATCTTCTATGCCTGAAATTCTCTCTTCTATATCTTGTATTCTGTTGGTGATGCTTGTATCTGTAACTCCTGATCCCTTTCCTAATTTGTCCATCTCCAGGGTTGCCTCCCTTTGTGATTTCTTTATTGTTTCTAGTTCCATTTTTAGTTCTTGGACCATTTTGTTCAATTCCTTCACCTGCTTGATTGTATTTTCCTGTATTTCTTTAAGGGATTTATTTGTTTCTTCTTTAAGGGCTTCTACCTGTTTACCTGTGTTTTCCTGTACTTCTTCAAGAGAGTTCTTTATATCCTCCTTAAAAGCCTCTATCATCTTCATGAGATGGGATTTTAGGTCATTATCTTGCTTTTCATGTGTGTTAGGATAGCCAGGGCTTGCTGTGGTTGGAGAACTGGGTTCTGATGGTACCAATGCAATTTGCCATTTCTGATCTTGTGCTTGCCTCTGGACATCTGGTTCTCTTTAGTGTTAACTGACCTGAGTGTCTCTGACTGAAACTGGTCTCCATGGAGACAGGTAGAGCTCTAGATCCTGAGTTAGGGCTGGTTTCCTTGGAGGCGGGCAGTGTTGTCTCTGGTTAGGGTGGGTCTCCTCTGTCTCTGGTTAGAACAGGCCTTGTGTGCCCCTGGTTTAGATGGGTATCAGGCCACTAGTCTGGCTGGGGTAGGGTAGTGGGTTGGAAAGAAAGTGAAACTCAGTGCCCTTTGTCACTGCAAACCTTCTGGGAAGCAGGCAGGCTGCAGTGTTTGGGTGGGTATCTGAAAACTGCTGATCTGGCCCAGTGGGCTGGAAGAAAGGTAGAGCTAAGGGGCAGGGTGGATGGGGGTATGTAGGTCCCATGTCAGCGGGGCTATATGGGTATCCTAACTGGCATGGATGTTTGAGGCTCCAGTGTTTGGGTGGGTATCTACCCATGCTTAAAAACTGAAAGAACATAATATAATGCACATGTATTAAAAAAAAAAAACCCAAAGAATGATTCTACCCAGGAGGGAAAGCCCTACAGAAGAGTCAGCTCCTATCCAATTTATTATCTTTGTTTCCTTGTCTTTGATTCATTATCTTTTGTAGGATAATTACAGAATTATCCTTAGTCTTGTGTTTATTTCTAAATGCTTTTTAATAATGTTCCTGGAATTTCCACTTTTTATTTTTGTGTCATATTTCTCTAAAACTCTAATAATACCATATCTCCTCCATATACCTTTGAGTTTTTTAGACTTACTAATTTAAAAATATATTTAAAGCAAGCAGGAAAACCTTAAATAAAAATATTTAAGATGGAAATTGAAATGCTTCATGCAAAAATAGCTGATACTTTTATAAAAATATAATGAGGCACAGAAGGACAATTCTGCTATTTTGTACTTTTTTGGTAGTTTCCCAGTAAACTTTATTTCCAGTAGTAATTCATACAGGAATCAAATGGGTCTGTGTCTATAACATATTTCAATACAGTTAATTACCACAGTTGGAGCTTCTTGCATTTCCCTAATGAATCACAGGCCTATTATGAAGAAATGACTCTCTCAAAGGACAATCATTTATTACACCTGAGCCCTCTTGATTCCAACTGTACCACATGCTGCCTAATAATTCGCAATGATTTAGGAAGATTGCCATAACCACTCAATTACTTAAGCAGCTTTGGATGCAATCTATACAGCACAAGGCACATCCTTGGTCTACATTTACAACTGTCTCATTAATTAAAAGGAATCTAGAAACAATTGTGTTTTGAGAATCCCACATATGTAAATACCTTGGCTGAGGGCTAAATGGTCACTTATTTCCTTGGCTGGGAGCAGTTATGTCATGAAGCTGAGGAGAGAAAGTCATTGAGTGGGATTTAGGAAATCTGATCTCAAATCTGACTTTCTTGCTTTTTAGCTATAGATCTTTGGGTAACTGTATTCTCTGAACTTCTGTTTCCTTCTCTTTATGGGATACAGACTACCACTATAGATTTCTCAGCCATTCTCTTAATTAACGTGATACTTCAACACAGTCTATGGTAAGGGTAAAACATTTTTTGAAATAATGTTGCTAGAATATTTATAAAATATCTCAGTGACTAAGTAACATAATAAAATATCTGTCCTCCAAGCACTGTGTGGTGGTTTAAATGAAACAGTCCTCATATTCTTGGGTAACTGAATGCTTGGCCCCCAGAGGGTGACTTAGTTTGGGTAGGTTTAGGAGGTTTAGTCTTGCTGGAGGAAGTATGAGGTGGGTATTGAGGCTCAAAACCCATGCACCATTCCCAGTACACTTGACTTTCTGTTAGATTTTCAAGATATGAGCCAATCTCAGTTTCTAGCTCCAGTCACCATGCCTGTCTACTGCCACACTTTCCTGTCACAATGGTGATGGACTCTTCTTATACCACTGGAACCATATGCCTCAGGTCAGACCTTCCTTATAAATATGTTGTGCTTTAGTTATGGTGTTTTATCACAGAAATAGAAAGTAGCCAGTACAGAAGTTGGTATCAGGGTATGAGGATGTTGCTTTACTGGACCTGCTGCTGTTTTAGGAGAGAGTGGAAGACTACAGATGAACAGTGCAACCTGAGCTGCCCGATCCATCCCAGTTGGAGTTTGAAGACCATAGTGCTTAGAGTTATGTGTTCTATGGAAGCCTAGCTCACAAGGTTTCAAGGAGGACTGATATTAGCAATTGAGCCAGAAACCTTTCTTGTGATATTTTGGCAAAGACTGTGTTTACTTTTAGCACTTATCCTAAGAATATTCCTGAGAATGTATAAAAAAGGTAATGAACTAATTGCTTTGTCAAAAAATATTTCAAGGAAGCCTAATATAGACTGTCTTGTACAATTTCTAGTAATCACTGTTACATAGATCTACAATAAAGAAAAGACAAATTGGGCAGAAGGACATATAAAATTTACAGTTTAGAAAGGAAAAGGATGCTGGGTGTGGTGGCGCACGCCTTTAATCCCAGCACTTGGGAGGCAGAGGCAGGCAGATTTCTAAGTTTGAGGCCAGCCTGGTCTACAGAGTGAGTTCCAGGATAGCCAGGGCTATACAGAGAAACCCTGTCTCAAAAAACAAAAAAACAAAACAAAACAAAACAAAACAAAACAAAACAAAACGAAACAAAACAAAAAAACAAACAAACAAAAAAGCCAAAAAAAAAAAAAAGAAAGAGAGAAAGAAAGAAAGAAAGAAAGAAAGAAAGAAAGAAAGAAAGGAAGGAAGGAAGGAAGGAAGGAAGGAAGGAAAAGGACATTGGAAAGATTAATGCTAATTCCTCTCTCTGTATTTTTCATCTCCGGGTAGGAATGCTGGGATTATAGGTATGTGCCAGTATATCTACATTTTTTTAAATCACACACACACACACACACACACACACACACACACACACACACACAAGTAGAACCTTAAATATATATAAGTAGAATCCACTCAGTCCATATATTAGTACAGGTATGCATATGATTTATGATTTGAGGGCTGGCCATTTGGTATTGATAACAATTGGCAGTTCTT
This sequence comes from Mus musculus, assembly GCF_000001635.26. NCBI lineage: Eukaryota > Metazoa > Chordata > Mammalia > Rodentia > Muridae > Mus > Mus musculus. The sequence continues at coordinate 79,200,838 of NC_000068.7, forward strand.
CCCAGGGAGTTAGTTCCTCTCAATCTCCACATGTCTTAGTTGCCTGTTGTTCTTTGTCAAGGGTTGGGGACCTTCCATGTTAATAGTAGTTGTGTGCCACCATACTTGATTTTTTTTACACAAGATCTGGGGATTCATCTCAGGATCTCATGGCTTCTTGAAAAGGACTTTGCAGACAGATCCACCTCCCCAGTCCCAAATGATTACATTTTTTCTTCATGGTTTCACTCGAGGATTTTCTTTCCTTCCTTTGTTTGTTAAATTACTCGTTTTATTAAGTATGAATAATCTTTAAAATTAAAACTAAAAAATAATGAGTTTTATGGTAAGTGAAATTTATGTACTGAAACCTACAGAGAGTTGTTACTTCCATTTAAAGTATTAGATGGGAATTAAACTACTAAATTTCTCTAGTCATCTATCTCAACTTCAAATTCCTTTCACAGTTAGCAAGAGTTTCTTGATCCACTTAGATCAATTAAATAGTTAAGTAACTTTTCAAAGATTAGTTCTAAACTTTTGCTTTTAACAGTTTTCAAGTTAAAACTTTAGTTATAAAAGTGAAGCCATTGATTGACTAGTGTCAGTGTGCTGCTAACAGCATCACAACATATGTTTTATATTCTCACATCATCAAATACTGATGACTAAAGCACTTCCTTTGCACATCATATTTATAAACGAGTTCGGGATAATTTTGTGTAGAAAGACAAAAACTTCAATTAAACATGTTTTTCCCCAGTGAGTCATAATTTAAATTTTAAAGATTTATTTATTTATATGTGTATGTATGTGCATATCTATGTGGGATGTGAACATCTGCTGAAGGGTTATGAGGCCCACAGAAGGCATGGGATGTCCTCCTTTATAAAGTCTCTACCCATCCTTTGATAAAGTCACCTCTCTCGGAGCCTGAGATTGACAGTTTCTTGGCTACACTGGAAGCCAGCCAGCTCTAGTGAGCCCGTTTTCATACCTCCAGTATAGGGGTTTCAGGCATGGGCAGGAAACCTAGATTGCTACATGAGTGCTGGACCTGAATTCTGCTGAGTCACCTCTACAGCCCTATGCTTCGAATGCTTGTGTTTATGTGAGAGGGTGTAATAATGAACTTTGGGAAATCCTTTCAGTCTTTTGAATTTTTATTTCTCAAAAGGCCTTGTAAAACATTTTGGTTAATGAAAGAGCAATCGTTTCAAAATACCAGTTAAATATAGACGTTTAATTCAATCATTGCGATTAAAGAGTCAGTTCTTCCCTTTAAACCAAATTACAAAGTAGAGCCAGCCCTGAAGTCATGAACTTTAATTTTTAAAAGCTACATATAAATTTCCTCCAATTCTTTTTAACATTTCTTTCAGAAAGAGATCCAATTAAAATTCAATGTTATATACATAAGTGTGTATTTATAGTCTCTAAATGAATAAAGCATATGTACAAGGGAAGAGGGCATGGTCATTAGGATAAGAGCCCCTAAGATTTTGACCTTATCTCTGACACAAATGAAAAGTACAATTATACCCAGAAGTATTCTCCAGTTCAATTCTTGATAACTTTGTTTAACCAGTCATCTGGCATGCCACCCAGCTGGGAACTATTTAGAGGTTTGATAGACACTCCTGTCTAGGAATGGTTTCTTTGCTCCTGATTTGCTGCCTCATATTGCTTTGGAGACAACTTAGTATGAGTACATCAAGTATTTTCAAAACCATTTCTGTTTCTAAACGGTTCCAATGCCTTTGAGGCATGATTTCCTCAAAAGCAGGTCTCCTTGAGACTTTTACACAATAAATTTAGCACATTAGGCATACAGGATGGTATAAGGAACCACAATTACTATTTTAGCCCAATGTAGATGCTGGTGCTGTGGACGGCAACAAGGCACAGAGATGCATGTTTTGCAGGAGCACACGTTATGGGTCAGACCTAAGGAAATAAAATAGCAGCAACAGCAATCACAAACCCAAAGAATTGACAGAACATTCCAGAAGAATAAAGATATGTGGGAATCTGCTTTCTTTAAAGGCTGTTTTAGGGTCTACTTTCTAATTTGTGAGGCAGAGTGTTCATCATGAAGTAGCTCATTTTTATCACATCCCTTTTCCCAAACATATATTTCAAGGTGAAGAAGGGAAAGATGGGGACTGTAAAAAAAAAAAAAAAGTAAATAAACAGACATGACCAAAGACAATGAACAAAACAGAGAGAAAGAAAGAATATGGAGCCATTGGTGTGCTCAGAATAACAAGGACCCACAGAACTTTAAGGCATTCCAATGGCTCATGGTTATTATATGGGCCTAGAAAGCTAAAGTGACCTGCATGGCTTAGTCCAAATTCCTTCCTTAACAGTAGAGTGACTGCCTGCTGAACAGTGGAGATTCCCTGATGGTGTTTAGGACTATAGAACTTGGAGTCAGTTTCTGGTATATTTTACTTCTGTCTCTACCAAGAATGGCTGTCAGCCATGTTGTGTATGTTCTAGTCATAAGTCAGTATGTTTCACAACTAAGAATCAACAAGGAATAGCTGCAATTTTAGGTGTCCACAAAATTAGGTAGCTACTAAATTTATGGCATGGCAAATATGTCCATGGTTAGTATCATCCCATTAACTGTTGGTGGGAACGACTCAAGGAGCCTCTTGTAATGGGAGTGAAGAGATATAAGTAGCTTTGCTATTCCCCAGGAATTCAAGCAACCTGGGAATTGACTGAGTAAAAAAAGACCCTGTTCTGTTGAGAAGGAAGTGCTGTCGAAGTCCCTTACTAAGGAAGGAAATTAACAGGGCAGTGATGTGATGATTATCCCCTTAGTTATTTGAAAGGAATTCTAGGGAAAATTAAAAAGCACTGTGGTGCAGTCTGTAGTTAGATCCTGGGACATGTAATTTTAGCATTGATCTGGGGGCAGCTGGCACAGGGGTAATTATGGGAGTTCTGGCTGAGCAGAGGCTACGTTCTTGGCCTTCACATATAAAACCTAATAAGAAACTTTCATTGATGATGGAGAAGGAGTGGAATGTAAGCAAAGAAGGTGAGTGAGCCTATGGCAGTAAATGCACACAATGGTCTGAACTTTGCTCACCCACTGACCTTGCTCTTATTAGATGTTCCTTCCTCCCTAAAAGGCAGGAGATACCAACAAAATGTCCCAAGAAATCTGAGTGAGGGAACAAAGCAGAGTAGTGTCACCATGGAGCGACTTAAAGCAATGTGCTTCTGCTCATGGGAGAAAGGTAACTAGCAAGAAGACAGGCTTTTAGAAAAAAAGAAAAAAGAAAAACCAGACATTGGATTTGTAGGAGACTGAAAAGCTTCTGCGCACTAAGCAAACAATGAACAGGGCGATACAGCTTTGAGGGAAATATTTGAAAAATACACATCTGGAAAGAGGTTATGAGAATATTTGAGGCAATTAAATCATACAATGGCAAAAATGCAAGCATGATTCAAAGTGGGCAAAGGATTTAACAGACATTTCATAAAAAGGAAACAGAAAGAATAGCAGGAATGAGTGCGTCCCCTGAAGGGGATAGGAACTCCATGGAAGAACAACAGAGTCAACTAGCCTGGACTCTTGGGGCTCTTAGGGTCTGAACCACCAACTGAAGAACGTACATGAGCTGGATCTAGGCCTCCCTGCACATATGTAGCAGATGTGCAGCTTGGTCTTCATGTGGGTGCTGAGCAACTGGAGGAGCAGGGGCTAACCCAAAGGCTGTTGCCTATAGGAAAGATATGTTTTTAGAGCTGGGATACCTTGTCCCGTCTCAGTGGGAGAGGAAGTGCTTGGCCTCTCAGAGACTGATGTGCCAGGGTAGGGGAATACCCAGGTGTGGTCCAGCCCACTCAGAGGAGAAGGGGAAGGGGAAATGGGGGAAGGATTGTGGGGGGGGTGACCGGAGGAAGGCAGTGAATGGGCTGTAAAATGAATAAGTAACAAATAAATAAACAAATACATAATGAATAAAAAAGAATACACACAAAATCCCAATAGATTATATGCAAAAGTGCCCAATGTTGGCAATAAAAATCTAAACTACAATTAGCTTTCACCTTATTTCCATCAGAACCCACCTTGGTAAGAAGAGCTAGTAAAAGTGGGAATGTAGAAAAAGGCACACTAGGTGTTGTGAAGAATATAAACCACTGTAGGCAGTTTGCAAAACCATATTGAAGGTCCTCAAGACTTAAATGTAGAAACTCAAACACTGTTGAGTGTTTCTACTCCTGGGTGTATATATGACATGAAACTAGTGCCTTGAAGAGACAGCTGCACTTCCATGTAATTGCAGCCCATTCTTCAGATCTAAGACTTACAGGGCTGATAAGGGGACTCACTCAGTGGAGAAAGGATCTGCCCATCAAGTCCAATGACTTGCATGTGGCTTTGTGAACCTTCCAGCGTGGTAGAAGGAGAGAACCAACTCCCTCAAATTGTGCCCTGACTTCAACACGTAGATACACACACACACACACACACACACACACACACACACTCACACACACACACACACACACTCACTCACACACATGTATGTGAATATACATACACAATTAGGATGTAAATTTTCTAATCTAAGAATTCAATGGCTGGATATTATTCTATTGTGTTGATATATCACACTGTATTGTTTGTCTGTTTGGCAATTCAGATTAATTTCAAGTCTTAGATTAAATACAAGCGAAAGAGGAAGAATGAGCCTCTTGGATTTATAATCTTTAACTTCAGAACACATATCTAAGACTGACCTGTTTGTAGCATGTCCTAGATTTCCTCTGGATCTGGTCTTTGCTTTATCAGAAGTCTTCAACCCTTCTTGAAACGTGAATACAAATACAATATTCTATAACATGTCTGTGATGGTATAGAATTTTCCAAGCACTTCCCATAACATAATAAGTGACTGTGACTCAGGGTACCTTGTATGGTTTCAGTTAAGATACCAGCTTCCCCACCTGGATGGATGCAACAGGGATTTGTTTTGGTTTTTGCTGCTAGTTGACAAAAGGCTTAGCTCCTCAGGTCACTGCCCTATCTGCTGGACAAATTTTCATGGTTCAGCTATTCGATCCCCTAGAAAAATAGTCAATATAGTAAGAAGGAAGCCAGAAGAATTCTTGCATGGTCTTAGGAGTCTCACGTTTTTAATTGTTCAATATTAATGGGCTACACAGTCAGCCAAATTTAGTAAACAGCACCCTACACAGGCACAGATACCAGCAGTAGGGACTCCTAGAGTCATGCTGGAGGCTACACCATATTTGTACACCAATAGGACATAGCTGCCTTTTCTAAATAAGACTTCCACTATTATTTAATGGTTCACTTAATCTGAATTTTAAAAAAAAGTATGTTGAGCAATATCTAAGAATTCATGGGTTCTATCTGTCCTTTCCAGCTACTGCAGTATGCCAACTTCAAATTAAAAATAATATAGTTACAGCACAAAATGTCTTCTCTCCTAAGAGCCAATTAAGCTTCCCCATGGTTTCCTGTGCTCCCTACGAAGTAACACCGCTAGTCACAAGCTTCAGTTGGTCTTGCTTGAAGGAATGAGGAAGCATTTGTTTCATGTGACATCCTCACTTGCACTAAAATCCCTGCAAGTTTAATGTAACAGTCCTGGGAGTAGCAGGGGAAACCAGAGAAGCATTCGAGCAAAACCCATTGGCTCCTGTGCTTTTTACTGACACTTAACAGCTATTCTTCGTAATCACTTAAAACAGGAACAGTTTAAAGACTTGAGCCATAAGGCTAAAGCAGATTGTTCCCAGGACATAAAACTAAACTCACCTTATTACACACTGGTACTCTGCTGTCCACTCTCATTATGGAAGGCCATAAAGCAAATTTAACTGTTCCCTGGAATGTCACCAGCAATAAGTGCTTTTTTGCTTCCTCATTCATTTGGTTGAGCTGGCTATAATAGTTTCATCTTAGAACTTTTGCGGCTGGGACATTTAGAAATGCCTGCTGGTGTCAGAATTCATGGGAAACACTCCGTTTGGATAACCTTGGAGTTTGAGTATGGTTGGGGGAATCCTGTCATGATCATTGGATTTCATTAGCAACCAGTGAGCACATTTTCATCATAAAATGCAGTGTTCTGAAACCGACTGCTCATTGTGTCCTATGCACGTGGGTAGTCTTTTGCCACTCCACTCATGAGCCTTCATTAAACCTTCCTGAGGGTGCTGTATGCACTGTTGTCTTCTAATAAATGGCCAAAGGTGATAAGAATGTGGTAGTAAGAATTCATGCTGATCATATAGCATCACCCAGTCTTCACCCTGCAGCCTGTGGTCATGGGCAGAATCTGGAATCTGTGATTTCATCATACACCTGTTTGATTTCATTGCTATTTATATACTCAATTTGAGAAGAAAAAAATCTTAATTTTATTCTAAACTCATATCAGAGTTAATAAACATTATCTGGTTAAATATGACCATTGCATTTTCAAAAACTAAGGGGCAGTATAAAGACACTCAAGTAGAACAGGTTTATACCTACCATGCCAAATGCCATCAAGGTCAATCTATTTCCTTTTGTTGGGAAACTTAACTTCCATTAAAAAATACGTTTTCAATTTAAAACATAAAACCTCTTGGAAATGTTAACTTGGTCTCAATATATGACTTGTGACTTAGGCATATGAAGGTGATTCATGCAATCATCATCTCCCTAATCTCTTACAGATTAGAAGTGCAGTGTATCTTCAACATCAAAAACTCATTGAAGATAGCTAATAAAATAAAATAAAATAAAATAAAATAAAATGTAGCATGTAAATGTACCATGAAGCAGGTATTCAAGCGTCTGAAGTTGAAAGTGGTTCTAGAAGTCAAGGCCAGGAGTTACTTTTTGTTTGTTTATTTTTCCCATTTCTTAAACACCATGTGCTTTCTGTCATTATTGTGTCCTCACTCTCTATTTCTCCCTTTTTCTCAAAAGGCCTTGTCTGCTTGGCCTTGGGCCCTCATTCTTTCATACCATGACTATTTCAATGCCAACCATCAGCTAAAAATTGCCTGTCTCTATTCAAATTAGGGAAAGAAGAGTTATACAATGTGCACACCTCTCCATGTGTATTCTAAGAAGAATTCTTGTTTTCTGAATGACATGGAAAATATCAAATAGGATGTTATGTAAGTGTGGTGCTTTGAATAAAAGTGGGCCCCATTGGCTCATATATTTGAATGTTTAGTCATCATGGATTAGCACCATCTGAAAAGAGTTAAGTTATGTATGTGGCTTTGTTAGAGGGAGTTGTATCACTAAGGGTGGGCATTGAGGTTGCAAAAGTCGATGCCAAGCTCAGTCTCTCTATCTCTGTCTCTGTGTCTCTGTGTCTGTCTCTGTCTGTCTGTCTGTCTGTCTGTCTGTCTCTCACTCTCTCTTCTCCCCCCACCCCCCGCCTCTCTCATCCTTTGGATCAGGATGTAGCTCCCAGCTACTTCTCCAGTACCATGCCTGCTTGTCACCATGCTCCCCATCATGAGAAAAATGGTCTAAACCTCTAAAACTGTAAACAAAGCTTCAATTAAATGGCCTGTGCTGTAAGATCGAGAATCTACAAATGGGACCTAATAAAATTGCAAAGCTTCTGCAAGGCAAAAGACACCGTCAATAAGACAAAAAGGCCACCAACAGATTGGGAAAGGATCTTTACCTATCCTAAATCAGATAGGGGACTAATATCCAATATATATAAAGAACTCAAGAAAGTAGACTCCAGAAAAATCAAATAACCCCATTAAAAAATGGGGCTCAGAGCTAAACAAAGAATTCTCACCTGAGGAATACCGAATGGCTGAGAAGCACCTGAAAAAATATTCAACATCCTTAATTATCAGGGAAATGCAAATCAAAACAACCCTGAGATTCCACCTCACACCACTCAGAATGGCTAAGATGAAAAATTCATGTGACAGCAGATGCTGGTGAGGATGTGGAGAAAGAGGAACACTCCTCTATTGTTGGTGGGATTGCAAGCTTGTACAACCACTCTGGAAAGCAGTCAGGTGGTTCCTCAGAAAACTGGATATAGTACTACCGGAGGATCCTGCAATACCTCTCCTGGGCATATATCCAGATGATGTTCCAACCAGTAAGAAGAACACATGCTCTACTATGTTCATAGCAGCCTTATTTATAATAGCCAGAAGCTGGAAAGAATCCAGATGCCCCTCAACAGAGGAATAGATACAGAAAATGTGGTACATTTACACAATGGAGTACTACTCAGCTATTAAAAAGAATGAATTTATGAAATTCCTAGGCAAATGGATGGACCTGGAGGGTATCATCCTGAGTGAGGAAACCCAATCACAAAGGAACTCACACAATACGTACTCACTGATAAGTGGATATTAGCCCAGAAACTTAGGATACCCAAGATATAAGATACAATTTGCTAAACACATGAAACTGAAGAAGAATGAAGACCAAAGTGTGGACACTGTGCCCCTTCTTAGAATTGGGAACAAAACACCCATGGAAGGAGTTACAGAGACAAAGTTTGGAGCTGTGTCAAAAGGATGGACCATCTAGAGCTTGCCATATCCAGGGTTCCATCCCATAATCAGCTTCCAAACAGTGACACCATTGCATACACTAGCAAGATTTTGCTAAAAGGACCCAGATATAGCTGTCTCTTGTGAGACTATGCCGGGGCCTAGCAAACACAGAAGTGGATGCTCACAGTCAGCTATTGGATGGATCACAGGGCTCCCAATGGAGGAGCTAGAGAAAGTACCCAAGGAGCTAAAGGGATCTGCAACCCTATAGGTGGAACAACATTATGAACTAACCAGTACCCCGGAGCTCTTGACTCTAGCTGCATATGTATCAAAAGATGGCCTAGTCGGCCATCACTGGAAAGAGAGGCCCATTGGACTTGCAAACTTTATATGCCCCAATACAGGGGAATGCCAGGGCCAAAAAAGTGGGAGTGGGTGGGTAGGGGCGTGGTTGGGAGGGTATGGGGGACTTTTGGTATAGCATTGGAAATGTAAGTGAGGAAAATACCTAATAAAAAGTATTTTAAAAATGTTTTCTTTTGTAAAAGTTACTTTGGTTATGGTGTCTATTCACAACAATAGAACACTGAATAAGGAAACATAATATGGAAAAAAATTGGAAAAAGAAAAAAGCCCACGACAATTGTTCTGACACAAAGAAATGTTGAAGCATGAAATTGTCTTAGCCACCAAAATGCTTGATGCATCACTGATAAGAATGCAGATGTTTAATGGGTATTTTCATTAAGTCTCAGGATATAATAATTCTCTTTTGGGCCTCCTTTAAAATCTGTAATATAACTTTTGGATGATCTCTGCTCAGTCAAGGTTGCCTTATGTGGACTGTGGTTGAGTGTTACATCAAGGTGAGTACAATCTGAAGAGCAAGAGGCTCCACTCAGCGAGGTAGGCATAACTGTGGAGTCAAATCAACCTATTCCTTCATTTCCCCCCAAAAATGCTTCCATTAATTTGCATCTATCTAATTTTCAAGTTTTATTCTAAGAAGAAATCCTCAAAGCCAAACATCTTGCTAGGATGGCGGTCTCTATATTCCCTCTTTTCTCATACTTCATTGACATGACCTTGCCTCCCTCTCAGCCCTTCATTCCTGCAGTTCTAAGAGCCACCTTAAGCCAAAACCCAACTCAAAGGCTACCCAAAATATTCTCTCCCCAAGTGTCCTGCCTTTGGTTTTGGAACCATGATACAGCTTTTGTACTGTACCTTTTATTAGTTAGGTATCGACAGGTATATAGTATCTTACATTTTGTACAGATTGCCCTCAGATACCAAGCTCTGCATAACACATACAAGTATAAAATATTTCTTGAATATTAATAGAAAATTAAATAAGTCACCTTACTGTCCAGAATTTAAATGGTAATCCTAGGAAATGGCATGTGTAAACCTCTGCAGTTAAATGGGGTATTTGTGTCGTGAAGATATTTTGGCTTTTTGTTGAGCATTGGGCCATCTACACTATCATCTGTTCTAAGATAGTGTGGGAATATGCATGTGGAACCACTTTGGGAAGTGAAAACATGTGACTAATAAATGTATTACCACATATAGAATTATATATATGCTATACCACATATAGAATTAACCCAATATCTTTCTGCACCATAAGGAATCATGGTGGTTCAGGTTGATCTTAACTTTGCCTGTCAACTTCTAAACTATAGCAGGAAACATTTGAAAACTCTTATTGCAGTTGCACAGGGTGAATATTAAATCTTAAACTGAAGCCCATGTCTATTTCTTTTCCTTATTAACTTTATTTGCAGATAATACATTTTGGTTGTACTGAATAGTAGCATTCGCATAGGTGCACATGGGTTCTAAAGTGCTGCATTCATGAAGCATTTTGTAAATTTGGGGTTTAGGAATCATTGATTCAGTCAATAAATCATGAAGCATAGTGTTGGATCCAAACCACAGGAACTTAAGAATAAGTCAGGTAGTTTCTTGCCTTGGTTTTTGTTGCTTCGGTTGTTCTTTTTCTTGATCTTGCTAGTTTTTCACTCTTAATGGCCCTCTCTTGGAGCCTAATTTTGTTCAAGATTCTGATCCTGAGCCATCCTTGTCATCTTTTCTTCATTGTGATTCAAGCCAAGGTTGCTCTAGTGACATCACTAGGTTCATGACACATGGACATTTCTGAGGTTCCCCAATTCATCAGGTGATTCTCCCACAGCCCTGCCCTGCCCAGTTCTCTGCCCCCAATATTGATGACAGACCTCTCCATTCTGACTTTTGCCTTTAATTTGGCCTCCCACCTACTTAAGAGTCCTTTGTCTTCTACCCTGTCTTTGTTGCGAATTTTACCTCTCTGAACACATACAGCTTTCTCTCTCTCTCTCTCTCTTACTTAGTGAGCTCCTTTTTCAGTTCACCTCCACTCAAAAATTCAGTTGTGGCTCCAAATGCCTCCAGAGACCTCCAAATAGGATCTGTCTTCTTGGTCATAAAACAAGGAACAAGATGGGGTGTCTTTAGCTGTCGACAATCTTCCTCTAGCTTCTTCCCATAGTTCCTTGCAGGTCTCTATTAAACTATGCATTCTCACTTATATGGAGAGATCAAAAGATGATCAACAGTGGTTCACACAGTCTAGAAAAAGTATGGAGGATGGGAGAAGAGACTGTTGTTAGTGTGTGCAGCTGAACAAGAGGAATAATATCTTATGTTCCACAGCATAATATGAAAACTACGGCTGGCAACAATTGTATAGTTTAAAATAGCTGCTACCAAAGGATTTTCATGCCTCCAACATAAAAACATCGTAAATACTTGGGATGATGGATATGTCTATTATCTTCATCATTACATATTGTAGGTACATATTGAAATGTTGGCCTGTTACAGACACTTACTAGCTATCAAGCTTAAATACAGTATATTAGTTCAGTTCTCCCGAAGATACTTACATTAATTACTTGTCTATATGTAACAACTTATAGTAAGTTAAACATTGCTTGTCACTCATGCCTCAGCAGGAAGAGGAGGAGATGTCTGTAATAACATACTTCTATTATTTCTGCTTAGCAACTCTCAAGTCTTCCAAAGGCTCTCAATTCAGAAGCAAGACTGCCCTTCTCCACGGTCCTCATTGCAGCCCATGCTGAGTCTGCTCTCGACATCCTGCCCTGATGGGCACTCTCCTGTTGACATGGGTGTGAATGCCACACTCACACCAGCAGCAGGTGCTTTCTATGGCAAAGCAGTAGCTGTGAAAGATGCTTAGCCAGGATCTTTCGCTTGAGTCGGTTTAAACCTGAGTATACACAGATGTGGCAGACATTACTAGACAAGTTCTCTTGCCATTCCATCGAAACTTATCCTCATGTTTAGAGACCCGTGTTTGGTCTGTGCTTCTGGCTTTAGGATAAATATCAGAAGCTCTGTCCATGATAACATTTAATATCATGATAACTTGTTAATGATTAGAGTCCATGAATTATTTGAGAAAAAAATTTAAAAATATCAACTTCCCTACAGTCTGGCTTCACCCTCACTAAGGTGCTACCATGCCAAATATCATATTTTTTGATGGGAGTGGCCCACGGGGTTCAGCATATCATTTCTCCTTTCTTCTGAAGTTTACAATGGGGGCTCAAACTGCTTATTTCCTAGCAGATATCAGAAGACATGGATTTATCTATTTATTTCCTTTCCCCTCACCTTCCCCCTGTGTATTTCTTCAGTATCCTCACTGCTTTGGTTTCTGCCAGCTGTATACTGAAGGGTTGGATACTCTTTCTTCTACTTACTGATCTTTCGTCTCTTCTTTCAGCCTGAAGCTCCTACCCTAATGCCTCTCCTCAGCATCGACCAATTCTCTGCTTTGCTGTACCTTCTACTTGATAATTCTCTTGGGCTCCTAGGTGAACACTGTCCTATGTCATGTTTTAGTTTCTCTTCACACTATCATGTGTGGGCCTCATTTCTTACTGAATTCCATTTGCACTTCTACTTCTGCACACATTACATCTTCAAAAAAAAAAAAAAAAACCAGTACTTGGGTTCTGATTTCAACAGATGAACCCTCTGAAGCCATTCCAATAAGACCTGAAGGGTCATTGATGACTGGATTTACTGTATTCCATATCCAATGTAACTCATATATTCTATAGTCTGGATGTTTGCACTCACTGAACTTTTATCCACTGTAGGTAGCACAGAACATCATCAATCACATTCAAGGTAAGAAACTGGAGCCCAGATGAGACTGTGGCTTGCTTGTTACACGAGTTCACATTGGAAACCAGGCTCAGCTGAGGAAATCTGCCTTCTGAGCCTATGCTCCTCTACATCAGTAGCCACAGCATGTTTAATATACATATTTCTGTGTTCATCTTTTCTTGCAGGAAGCAGAAGCTGATGCAGAGGCCATGGAAGGATGTTCCTTACTGGCTTGCTTCCCCTGGCTTGCTCAGCCTGCTCTCTTATAGAATCCAAGACTACCAGCCCAGAGATGGTTCCACCCACAAGGGGCCCTCCCCCTTGATCACTAATTGAGAAAATGCCCCACAGCTGGATCTCATGGAGGCATTTTCCCAGCTGAAGCTCCTTTCTCGGTGATAACTCCAGCCTGTGTCAAGTTGACACATAAAACCAGCCAGTACAGAGCCCTTTGTTTGGCCACAGTCTAAATAGAGAAAGAAGATTCCTCCTGAACTCATGGAATCTTATGACTTCCTCTTTATTCATCGAACTTCTATTTCTTTGGCAAATCAAACCCAGTTCCTTCCTTTTGATGGCATGTCTTTAGAGCCTGGCTTATGACTCAATTTTACCAAATATAGACGAACACTTGTATTCCCATTTCAGGCATTTCCTGTATCAAGAAGAGCAGCTCGCAGAGAGCATGATTCCTCCCTTGGTATTCACAATCCATATCTGAGCTCCCAGTACTACAGATCCTTATTTTCCTCATTAAGTCATGTGACGACCATGCACAGTTGAAGTCATTCTACAGCACAGAGGACTGTTTGTAATCCTTTGCTTCCTCAGGAAGGGTCACACACTTCCATGCTACTTTTCCTTCCTTCTTACAATGGCTTCACATGGGTCGCTGTTGATGTTTGAGCCCATGACTCTTGATTCTTCCATCTTCTGGCTCATGCCCCCCATACTCTTTCACATCACATTGCCTCCTCACGCACACACTACGTACACTCACCTCCTGTCTGTTCTGTGTTGCTTTACCTTTTCTCCATCAAGATCTTGATAGCTTTTCCTCTTCTGGAGATTGTCTCATTTCTGATTTTCACAGAACCTTTCAGAAGAGATATTTCAAGGCTCTGTTGAGTGATTCTGTCAGTGTGCTTTCTTATAATTTTCTGCACAATTGTAGGACCTTAAATTTACAATCATTATTTAAGTCTCAACTGAGTTTGACAAACAATAAGCAGAAGAGGATTGCCCATTCCAGAACGAGGTGTTAGACCACCTTCTGTATAGTTAAAAAGAATAGGCCAACTGCTTTTCCTACTCTTAATCGATTACCAAGCTTCAGTTCAGACAGAGAACTATATGAGCAACAGAAAGTGCTGGCAAACAAAAGTTTCTGTTTCAAAGACAACTTCTGGCATGCTATGAATGTCTCCTCACAGATGAATGCACTAATGAAGAGCAGATGAGTTTAAGAGTCAAACATCCATTTGTTTGCATGCAAGGTAATTTAGTAAAACTCTGTGACCTTGACTTATATCCAGAGAAATCATGGCACATAGGCTAGAAATTACAAATATCTAAGGCAAGAGATGAGTTGCTCTGATTGAGCCACAGCAAGGGGTATTGGTTGTCAATGGTTCCCAGTGTTGATTAGAACAAAAGCCACTGAGTACTCCTTTTGAAACAGATAATGGTGACAGGAAAGAGTACCAGATGAACACTCTTTAAAATCCTGCCAACAAGAGCCACTGCAGAAAGTGGTAAACTTGAGAAGATTTGGGCTTCTGGATCTCTAGCAGCTGGAAGAGGAAGTGCATGCAGTCACACAGAAGACTTCAAAAAACAGCAGAATTCATGCAGTGACTACATGGCTGATTTCAATTTTCTCCCCATTTGTTCATTTCCTTAGTTTCATATGGCCTGTCCCTAATGATTAGAAAATAAATTTGATAAGCAGTAGTAAGGGCCTTGGAATGTCATTAGTGTAATCCTGAATGAATAATTAATAGCTATTGACTGGTTGATTGAAATAGATAAAGACCAGGAAATCGTAAAGTGCTCCCTTCCCCACTCATAAGCACTGGTTCCTAGGATGGTAAAAGCATTCTCTAATCTAATGCAGTCATAACTATAGCCGTTTAAAGGATGGAGAGCGAGGGCTGGTGGACTGACTGAAATGAAGATCTACAGAGCTGTTTAATCACTGTCTCATAAGATTATCTCTTAGCCTTTGCTTTTCCCAAGAGAATTCTACTCATGAGAGATCATATGCTTTTCCTCTTTTCTTTACTTTTCTTTTCTTTTCTTTTCTTTTCTTTCCTTCTGTCTGTCTTTCTTTCTTTTATTGTTTGTATAGAACAGAGTTTATTCAGGGCATGGGGAGGGGAGCTAAGAGGGTAGTAGAGGCAGAGAAAGAGAGAGAGAAAGAGAGAGAGAGAGGAGAAAAGAAGAAGAAGAGGAGGAAGAGGAGGAAGAGGAAGAAGAGGAGGAAGAGGAAGAAGAGGAAGAAGAGGAAGAAGAGGAAGAAGAGGAAAAAGAGGAAGAAGAGGAAGAAGAGGAAGAAGAGGAAGAAGAGGAAGAAGAGGAAGAAGAGGAAGAAGAGGAAGAAGAGGAAGAAGAGGAAGAAGAGGAAGAAGAGGAAGAAGAGGAAGAAGAGGAAGAAGAAGAAGAAGAAGAAGAAGAAGAAGAAGAAGAAGAAGAAGAAGAAGAAGAAGAAGAAGAAGAAGAAGAAAAGAAGAGGAGTAGAGACTGGCCATGAGCAAGTGGAAAGAGAGGAGAGAAGGGAATGGGGAGAGAAGGGGGAAGGGAGGCAGGAAAAGAGCAAGAGAGCAAGAGAGAAGCAAGAGCATGCTTTTCTAATATAATTATCAGGACATTATAGGTTTCAACTTATATACATAAGCCATTATATTTTAAAGATAGTTTTATGCTCTTTTACTAGGGCTGACCTGGAACTTTCTATGTAGAGTAAGCTAGCCTGAAACTCACAAGTGTCCACCTGCCTCTTCCACCAAGTGCTGGAACTAACGCTCTGTCATTGTGCCTATCCCTAGGCCAAATATTTTTAAATTTCAACCGTATTCTTCTTATTTTACCCAGATTATGATCTATTATTTGATATATTTAAAGTCATAAATATCAAAAATTACAGACTATTATCCAAATGTGATATTTTAGAGGAAAAATAAAATGTTAAATCTTTATAATAAAAAATAATTTCAGTCATAATTAACTTAATGTAAGCATTTAATGAGAACACACGTACAGAATTGGATCAATATTCATGTGTGTAAATATACATACATATATACATGTATACATAAAAAATAAATGAAGCTAGTATATATGTATACGATTTATATAACTTGTATACTAATTTTTCAAAATGAAGCTAGCATATTTATAGAATGTTAAGATAGTTAAGCATTTAATGAGAACACACGTACAGAATTGGATCAATATTCATGTGTGTAAATATACATACATATATACATGTATACATAAAAAATAAATGAAGCTAGTATATATGTATACGATTTATATAACTTGTATACTAATTTTTCAAAATGAAGCTAGCATATTTATAGAATGTTAAGATAGTTTAAACAATAGGTTAAATTTAAATTTTCTTTTTTTAGGTATTTTCCTCATTTACATTTCCCAATGCTATCCCAAAAGTCCCCCATACCCACCCCCCTACTCCTCTACCCACCCACTCCCCCTTTTTGGCCCTGGCGTTCCCCTGTACTGGGGCATATAAAGTTTGAAAGTCCAATGGGCCTCTCTTTCCAGTGATGGCCAACTAGGCCATCTTTTGATACATATGCAGCTAGAGACAAGAGCTCCGGGGTACTGGTTAGTTCATAATGTTGTTCCACCTATAGGGTTGCAGTTCCCTTTAGCTCCTTGGGTACTTTCTCTAGCTCCTCCATTGGGAGCCCTGTGATCCATCCAATAGCTGACTGTGAGCATCCACTTCTGTGTTTGCTAGGCCCCGGCAAAGTCTCACAAGAGACAGCTATATCTGGGTCCTTTCAGCAAAATCTTGCTAGTGTATGCAATGGTGTCAGTGTTTGGAAGCTGATTATGGGATGGATCCCTGGATATGGCAATCACAAGATGGTCCATCCTTTCATCACAGCTCCAAATTTTGTCTCTGTAACTCCTTCCATAGGTGTTTTGTTCCCAATTCTAAGAAGGGGCAAAGTGTCCACACTTTAGTCTTCATTCTTCTTGAGTTTCATGCGTTTAGCAAATTGTATCTTATATCTTGGGTATCCTAAGTTTCTGGGCTAATATCCACTTATCAGTGAGTACATGTTGTGTGAGTTCCTTTGTGATTGGGTTACCTCACTCAGGATGATGCCCTCCAGGTCCATCCATTTGCCTAGGAATTTCATAAATTCATTCTTTTTAATAGCTGAGTAGTACTCCATTGTGTAAATGTACCACGTTTTCTGTATCCATTCCTCTGTTGAGGGGTATCTGGGTTCTTTCCAGCTTCTGGCTACTATAAATAAGGCTGCTATGAACATAGTGGAGCATGTGTCCTTCTTACCGGTTGGGACATCTTCTGGATATATGCCCAGGAGAGGTATTGCGGGATCCTCCAGTAGTACTATGTCCAATTTTCTGAGGAACCACCAGATTGATTTCCAGAGTGGTTGTACAAGCTTGCAATTTTCAATAGAAAAAAATAGGGGAAGAGCTATGAGATGGAGAGAAAATAACTAAAAAAATTAGTATGATGTTATTCCCTATCAATAATTACTTTAAATAGATGCCTGATCAAAATATATACCGTAGTTGAATATATTTTGTAAAGGGAAACAGAATTCAGTTGTATGTTATATATAAGAATCATTTTAGACTTAATAAATCTACAGGCTGAAATTAAAGGTATATAAAGTGACATTTTATACCAGTGTTAGCTAAGAGAGCAGAGGTAGCTATACATGTATTGAACAAGATAAGCTTCAGGTCAGAAGTCACAAGAGACATGGAGAAATATTATATTGTGAGAAAAACGTTAATTCACAAGAAAACATCACAATTACAACCATATAGGCCCCCAGCAGAAGACTCCCTAAATATCTAAAGCAAGCACTGACAACTTAAGAGAGAGATGCAAATCAGTGTAATAATGTAACAAGGGATTTTATGTATAGAGCATCTGGATAGAAAAACCAACAGAGAAACAGTAGACTTGACTAAGAGTGTATGTTAAATGTCCTCAGAGACATAGATAGGGAATTCCATTCTAAGCAGTAGAATCCACACTCTTCTCAGGACATCCCTCTTCAGAAGGGATCACAGCCTTCACAAATTTAAGAAGGCTGAAATTATATCAAATATTCATTCAAATGGAAATAAATAAATAATAAAACTAGACACAGCAAAAATAACACCTAACCACAAATACACCGAAGCTAAACAAAATACTTAACAAAGTGGTAAACAAGAGGGAAATTAGATAAACATGGAAACCAGACACACAACACGACAGGATGTAGGCAGACCAGGACCAAGAGGGATGCTAATATGAAGGTAAGGATCTGAATTAAAATGAAGAAAGTATTCCATTGTGTAAATCAACATTTTCTGTATCAATTCTTCTCTCATGGGGCATCTAGGTTGTTTCCAGCTTCTGGCTATCACAAATAAGGCTGCTATGAACATAGTGGAACATGTGCCCCAGTGGCATGGTGGGGCCTCTTTTGGGTATATTCCCAAGAGTGGTATTGCTAGGTCTTCAGGTAGATCTAGCTTTAATTTTCTGAATAACCCCATATTGATTTCCAGAGTGGTTGTATCGGTTTGCAATCCTACCAGCAATGGAGGAATGTTTCTCTTTCTCCACATCCTCTTCAATGTGTCTTGTCGCCTGAGGTTTTTATCTTAACCATATCTGATTGTGTAGGTGGAATCTCAGTATCGTTTTGATTTGTATTTCTCTGGTCACTAAGGACTTTGAACATTTCTTTAGGTGCTTCTCAGCCATTTGAGATTCCTCAGTTGTGAATTCTCAGGTTAGTTCTATACTCCATACTCCATTTTTTGATTGGGTTGTTTGGGAGGATTTTGGTGGTTAGCTATTAAGAACGAGGACATCCTGAGTTTTGCAGGCAAATGGATAGAACTAGAAACTATCATCCCGAGTGAGGTAACTCAGACCCAAAAGGACATGCATTGTATGTACTCACTAATAAGTGGATATTAACAACAACAACAAAAAGTACAGAATACCCAAGATCCAGTCCACAGAACTCAAAAAGGTCAACAAGCTGAAGGGCCCAAGTCAGGATACATCAGTCCCACTTAGGAGGGAGAAGAAAGCAAGCACAAGGGGGGAAGGAGGAGGGAGGGACCTGGGAGGGAAAATGGACAAAGAGGGGAAGAGGAGAATGTGATTTGCTGTTGGATAGGGGGAAAGGACTGAAGCCCTGAGGGCCAACAGAAAGAATGGAACATGCAACCTCAGAAGGTAGGAGGTTGGGGGGACTCTCCAGAATGTACCAGGGACCTGGGAGATGAGAGACTCTCGGGACTTAAAGGGAGGAATCCTAGATGAAATGCCCTACAGTGGGGAGAGGGAATTTGTAGAGCCCACCTCCAGCAGAAAGACAGGGCATCAAGTGAGGGGTGGGGTTGTTATCCCACAGTCAAAATTCTGACTTATATAATTGTTCCTGTCTGAAAGAACTGTGGGGATGGAAATGGAGAAGAGCCTGAGGAAAAGATGGTCCAGCAACAGACCCAAAGTGGCATCCAGCTCAAGCCCTGACACTATTACTGAGGCTATGGAGCACTCACAAAAAGGGATGTATTATGACTGCCCTCTGAAAGGCCCAACAATCAGCTGAAAGAGTCAGATGCAGATATTTGCACCCAACCAATGGATAGAAGATGCTGAACCCTGTGGTTGAATTAGGGAAAGGCTGAAAGAAGCTGAGCAGGAGGGCAATCTTGTAGGAGGACCAGCAGTCTCAATTAACCTGGACCCCAGAGATCTCTCAGACACTGGATCACCAAACACACAGCATACACCAGCTGATATGAGGCCTCCAACACAAATACAGCGGAGGATGGCTGGGTCTAGGTTCAGTCAGAGAAGATGCACCTAACCCTCAAGAGACTGGAGGCTTCAGGGTGTTTAAAGTTCTGGTGGGATGGAGGTGGAGGTTGGGGTGGGGGTGGGGGTGGGGGGTAAGAACATCCTCATGGAGACAGGGCAGAGAGGAGGTATGGGTGTGGAACAGATGGGTGGACCAGGAGGGGAGTAAAATCTAGAGTGAAAAAGAAAAAAAATAATGAAAATAAATAAAAAATTAAAATGAAGAAAGCCCTGATTTGATTATTACATAGTACATGCATGCTCTGAATTACTGCTGCATTTTACAAGTATTTTGAAGATTAAAGAAAGAACAAAAATGTCAAAATTTTATACCTCTAAGAACCAACAGAATGAGACAAGCTCAAAATTAGCAAAAGAAAGTCAATCCACACATTTAAACAGAAATGAACTTTAAAACAGAAAAATAGCAATGTAAGAGTTGATATTTGAAAAGATTAAAATAATAATAAATAATACTAATCTTGAAAGAATTAAAAGTACCTAGTTAGAATAGAACAAAAATCTAGAAGACAGAAACTGATAACATCAATAATAAAAAAAAACCATAATCAATACCAGAGAAATCAAAAAGATTATTCAATGTCTATGAGAAGCAATTTAACATTTATTAGAAATAGTCCTCATGTAGAGACAGAGTCATGAAAGAATGGAAAATCTAGGCAGAACTATAACTAGAAAGAAAATTGTATCAAGAATTACTACTCAACTATTTAAAAACTGACATCATGAAATTTGCAGGCAAATGGATACAACTAGAAAAATTTATCCTGAGTGAGGTAAAGAAGCCCAAGAAAGAAAAATATGATATGTATTTACTTATAAGTGGATTTTAGATGTTAAGTTAATGATAATCAAGCTACAATCCACAGACCCAAAGAGGCTAGATGAAGAGGAGAATTCTAGGGGAGAACGCACGGAGCTCCACAGAGCTCCCCGGGAAGGGGCAATAGAATCTATTTTTCAGGTTGACTAAGGACAGATGGAGAAGGCTGCAGGAGGGATCAGAGGTAGGGGGAGGGAGAGAGTGTGGGGAGTGACAACTGGAATTGGGTGGCATTTGAGGGGTGGTGTGGAAACCTAGTGAAGTGGAACCTTCTGGAATCTATGAGGGTGATCCTAGTGAGGTCTCCTAGTAATGAAGAATATGGAGTCTGAACTGACCATCTTTTGTAGCCAGGCAAGGCTTTCAGTGGTAGAGTAGATTTCAATTGAGTTGTTGGCCAGGGAGATCCTATGGAGATCCCTTAATAACCCAAACTGATGTGAAGAAAGCAGGTTGTTTTCTGAAAATTGACGATGGGACCCCCATTGCCATTAAATGTGGAGGGATAAAGCTGGTGCCTGTGTGGAGCCTTCACCCCCATATGCGAGTCTCTTTGGTATTGGAATTTATTCTGCAGGTTCCAGAAAGAGAAACGCGAACACCAACCCAGCCACAAAACCCAACACCTACTATGTATCCTGTCTGGAAGAATTTGGGAGTGGCTAACCAAAATCCAGTTTAACTTGAGGCCTACAGAGGGAAGCCCATACCCTGGATGGATGGTCAGGAACCAGAAACTAGATAGCCAAGAGACCTAGGGTAGAACCAAACATGACTAAACAAAACAAAATAAAACACACAAACAAAACAACAAAACAAAACAAATTAACAAAATGATTCCTAATGTTAGTCTCCTAAATTCATAGATCAGGGTCTTGTCCAGTTGTCATCAGAGAGGCATCCTCTGGCAGCAGACAGGATTGGCTGTAGAAACCCACACCCAGTCTTTATGTGGAGAGACATTCTAACTGGAGGTTTCCATTGGGCCCTTCTCCTGGAAGATCAGGGAACTGGTGGAAGAAGTAGAGGACAGTTGTGGGAGACAGAGGGGATGAAGACCGTCTTCAGCTGGAGCAACTAAGCAGGGCTCACAGAGACTGAAGTGGCAAGCACTGGGCCTGTTCAGGTCCTCTCAATATATGTCATAGCTGTTAGCTTGGTGATTCTGTGTGACACCTAACAGTGAGAGTGAGGGTGTCTCTGACACTTTTGGCCTGCCCTTGGCACTCTTCCTTCTTCGAGATGCCTTGTCCAGCCTCCGTATGAGGATTTTTGCCTTGTGGTATTGTGTCCTGGTGTATCATGTTTGATTATTGTCTCTTGGAGACCTGCTCTCAGGAGGCAGCTGTGAGCTGATTTTAGGAGAAAAGTTATCATGTGAAAAACACATTTTTTAAAAAAGAAAACCTCACTGGACTGTCAGGTTGAGAGCAGAGAACAGGTTACACAATTGTTCCCGACAGCTTATTTTCAAGAGCCATTTCCAAGTCTGTTTTCTGGATCTTTTGAATTGTGGTTCAGAAATCTCTGTCATAAAAAATACAAGAGTCAGGTGGTGGAGGCACACGTCTTTAATCCCAGCACTCCAGGCAGAGGCAGACAAATCTCTGAGTTCTAGGCCAGCCTGATCTACAAAAGAAATACCAGAACAGCCAGGGATACAAAGAGAGAGCCTTTCTCAGAAAAACCAAAAAGAAAACAAAAACAAAAATACAAAGAAGAAAAAAACAAAACCCAGGAAAGTCTATTTTGCCATCAGGTCTGGAGTCTGCACTCTATTTTATTTACAGTTCATACCCCATGAATAGGCTTGAGATACTGTCTTTAATAAATACTTTAGTGAGTACACAAATGAAAAAAAATGTGTGGTATTTAAAAATATATGTGACTGGGTATTTTAACAGATTTAGCATTTTATAAATGGATTTGAAAAGTAGTAATTTTCAAAATCAACCAATATGAGAAATCCGTATTTATTTCAAATATTCCTTAAATATCCACATTTTAATCAGACATTTGATAAATTCTATCACTGCAAGAATATTCCAGTATGTCTGCTCTAATTTTTTTCTACATATGGTGGGAACACAGTCATTACAGAGATTATTTATGTGTGAATGGGAGCTGCTGGCTGTGAAAGGAAGGGAAACAAATACTCATTGGTTCCACTGCTAAGTCACATGGTTACAGGGAGTCGGGAAAATAAATAGAGTTGCACAGTTGGAATATCAATGTTTTCTTCTGACACTTCTATTATTTATAATTCCTTATAAACAAGTACATGGGCTCCTACATTTATATTGGTGATTACTTTTTTTTCTCATAAATCAAAAGACATGCTAAGAGCTGCAATAGCAATCTGTCAAACACACATATAAATATATACTCCAGCTCAGCTCGTCAAAGGCCAACATGAGGGATTCCATTTTTTCATAAATAGAAATAATGCAGATGAATTAGCATAAACTATAACCAAATCATTGGGACTTTCAAAAGCTCTCGGGAATAGCACAAATTGGTCTATAAAATTATTTCCAATAGAGGTATAAATCACTTCCACAGGTGGTATACAGCATGCTAACTATAACTAATCATTAGAAGACCAACCTAGATAGACCTTTGGTTTTTGATATTCAGAGTGGGCTTTCCATAAACAATTCATGAATGACTGAATCCTCATTTCAGACGATTTATATTATGCGTTGATAAGGCCAAGTTCATGTTCATTCATCTCAATATACCATTGCAAGCAGAACGTTATCACCTCGCTGCTCACTAGTCACAAATGAACTGAGCAAGAAAATGCATCCGGACTAACAGATCTATGATAGCTTTCCCACAGATATTCACACCCATGAAGGATATACATACTCACAGTACATATATCATTATCATGTACCTATAAGTTTTTAATATGTTAATCAACATTATCTGTAGGACAAGCTATTATGTTTGCATGAGAAATAATCAGAACCCATAAGCTTGAGATACAATATTGGATTCTGAGCGTGCATTCTGGGGATATCCTACCAGAGAGCTAAATATTTTTAAAGGTAATAAAAACGAAAGTTTTTAAAATTATGCCAAAGCTTTTTACATAACAACCACTTTCATTCCACTCTCTGTCAAAGCTTGCATGCTTCCAAGGGAGCAATTTGTGCATTTTATATTTTCTAACGCATCTTCTATTTTTAAAATCACTCATTGTTCTAGTTAAATATTATGAGTGCATGCCAACTCCTCAACGAGTCACGCAAAGATAGTAGGTGCAATTGTGTTATACTCAAAATAAATTCTCAAGTAAAGCAAATATTTAGCAATTGTCAAATACTGGGTTGCACATAGGGAATTGAATCTCGTGTAGCTGAGAAAAACTAAAACTTCAGTCCAAGCCTTTCTTCTGTGGTGTATAATTAGAAAGCCAAGTGAGAAACTTCCCTGGGCAGCCTGGCTACTTTAAGAAACCCCCTTTTAGAAAGACAGTTATGGCCAATATGTCTAAATAAAGGACTGTGTCACACCCTGGGAATTGCTTTTAGACAAAAGCATACCCTTTTGTCTTTAAAGACCATGCCAATATATTTAAGATATGTCTCAGTTTATGTATCTTATGAGGTATTAATTATAAACAATGTGCACTAAAAACAACTGCATTTAGAGTCTAAGCAGAAGACACCTCCTGATGTTGCCATGACATCACCATAGCAACCATCTATGCAGCAAGTCTCCTGTCCATCAGTTTCACACCACCTTGGGCCATGTGAGTATTCAGGAGAGCTAAACTGCAGTGTTAAATTGAAGCTTCCCACTTCACCAGCCCCTTGACATCTGTCTTGAGCCTTTTGGGGACAGTTAGTCTCTTTAGTTATCCTCTTTTATCCACCATAACCACCTTTAATCAAATCATATTCCATACCCAACTTTTAAAAATATTTTATAAATTTTTGAACCTCTTCCGTTATTCAGAGTTGAGGGGCTTAGGCGAACACAACATAATTCTGTTTCTTCTTAAATGACAATATTCATTCTGTTAAAATGCCTCTAGAGAAATGTCACTGAAATGTGCCTTAACTACATAATTTGCAAGCATGGTGGGGGAAGGGCACGGAGTTCTAAAACTTTTTTTTAAGTAGTCAGCTTATATTTTATTAATAAATCTCCAACCACATTCCTGACTCTCACTTTTATCAGATACACTTGTTTTCAACTTCCAAAGAGAAAAGAAGCCACCAAAATGGAACAGACTAATTCTCCCACCGAATACACATTCCCTCAAGGCAAACATACATACTCTCTTCCTGCGATTGATTAGGGAACACTGTCCCTTTTGTCTAAAACAAACCTCTCACCTGGGGTCCTGTTTTCTCTTTGCTACATAGAGAATCACATCCCAGTTGATAGTTTCCTTTACTGCTATATCCTGCCTTTTTTTCCCCTCTCTACTATTAGTGTTACTGATAATATAATAATTCAGTCTTTCCAACAGAAACATTTTTAAAACATTTCTGGATGTTTAGCCTGTGTGTTTAGATTCTCTCTTCTCTTAATCCTTGAATAGGGAGCTTTACTGAAAATATAGTTTACTTGAAGAATGAAGAAATGGCTCTTACTTTTTTTTTAAAGCTGAGTGTAATTAATCTGCCTGCATAAGTGTGACTAGGGGGGTTATTTACTGGAGTACTGGCATCTTATAAGTGACTCTTCCACTAAAGAAAATGGCAATTGACCACTCACTGTCCACAGTCCCAAACTGAGGGGTGGATTTTCACGAGATTTTCCCCCTTACCCACAGTGAAATGGAGTTTGGCTTTGTCTCATGTAGCCATATGTGCAGGTAGCCATAGTCACAGTGAATTCATGAGTCCAGTGCCTGTGACGTGTTCAGAAAATACTCTTCTGCAGATGCCTCCCCAACTTCTGGCTCTTATATATTTGTGTCCCTCTTGTAAGATGTTTTCTAAGCCTAGGAAAGATGATATATATGCCTTATTTAGAGCCAAGCATTCCACAGTCATGTGTTTTCTGCACTGTGACCAGCTGTGGCTTTCTGCTCTTACTGGCTCGTTGTAAAATGAAGCTTCTAGATGCGGCTTGAGAACAATCCTACGCGACAGGTACAAACATAAACACTTTGAAGAAAGTCTGATACTCTGTCCATTTAGCAAAAGAACACATTAGTTTTCCCCTGGGGTCTTTGACTTCCTAGCCACAGTTCCTTGACTAGGCTTATAGTACAAGGCATAAGTTCCCTCCTGTGTAATGGGCCTCAAATCCAATTAGAAGGGAGTTGTTTTCCCCCATGATGATCATACCACCATTACATCCGTGGACACACCTTGCCAGGTAGATACTTCCTGTAGCTTTTGAGGTCTACAAATGAGCAGAACCATTGATGGTTTGCCTGCTTCGGCAGTTTGGATAGCACCTCCAGGCACTGTGAAAGCCAGCTAAGAAACTTTCAGCTCCGACTTAGCTTCATTTCTTAATGTCATGTATCCGGCAATACCTATGGTCTAACTATATGATTTGCAGGACAAACAAGGCCATTGGCAATCAATAGCCTGCATTTTTTCAGGAGCCTTGAGGCGTCCCTAACCAGCAGCTTTTAGGAAGGAATCACCATGTGACACTAGGGTTTTCAGGTAATAACCTGAGCCTTTTGGGAGGAGCATCATTTACATAACCTGAGCCTTCTGGGAGGAGCATCATTTCCCCATGAAGGATGGTCCCTTTCAAACTGTTTTATTAATTTTGCTTTATAAAGCAGACTAATAAAAATTTCAAGTTTCCATAAAGGTTTTTTTATAGCACTTTAATTTGTGTTAGCCCCTCCCAGCCCTCCAAACTCCAAATCCCTCATCCTAGTTCATAGGTTCCATCCTATCATTTATTAGGCAACAACATACTCCATCCCTGCAGAGCAAAATGTATTTTAATTACATAAAGTAGGCAGGCTCATTATCACCCATGGGTTTGTACTAACTCCTTATCCTCTACTTGACATCTGGCTGGCCCATTCTTCATGTTGCCTTCATGTCTCAGTGTGAATGTCATTTCCTTTGATGAGTCTCCTTTTAAACTCCAAGCCATGGTCCTATTGCTGTCTTATCGTGATTTTCATTGAAATGTGTTTGTTTATAAGCCTTTCTGGACTCTAAGTATTGTGTACTCAAGGATGGTATTTTTCATTTTCATTGCTGTGTCCCTGACATCTATCGACACTGCAAGCATTTTCAAATGACTAAGTAAAATCACCTTTGAGAATAGGAAGGCACTTTACAGTGTAGGAGTAAAGTACATAATGGGATAGGCTCAGAGTCACTGTCTGCATCATACACAGATCACATCATAATGCTGCCCAGAGTTTTATGTTTATTTTGGGGTTAGTGGTGAGCCACAGAATGTTCATAAACAGCAGAGTTATGGGCAGGAGTTGTTTTAGAGAGAGACGTTTGCCTTGTGTGTTTGTTGGGGGGCAGGGGGTGGGGACCGAAAGAGAGAACTTGAGGTTGGAAAATTAACAAAGCCAGGCAAAGAGTGGAACTTTGTAAAACTGCAGAGACATGTGGGGCATTGGGGCTGCTTGGAAAATACACAGGAGCAGAACATGTATTTTAAAGGCACACCAGAAGGGGAAATGAGAAAAATGTGATTGAGGTCCTTAGTAACTAAGGGAAACACTACCGGTTACTAGAATAGGGAAGTCAGAAAGAGGAATTTATCGAAAAGAAAACTATAAAGAAAAATGAAAGGCTGAAATAAGGTCACAGCATCTTGGTACCAATGCTCTTCTAAAGGACAGAATGGAAGAACAGAAATATCACCATGATTTCACAAGAAGCAATAAATCTTGGTAACCCCAAAGTATGTGCCCTGGCTCTGATTCTAAGGGCAGCTCTCAAAGACCTGGTTTCTTTGTGTAAGCTGCTACCTAAATACTGGTTCCCAGAAGACACTGGTTCTGGGATTGGGCAGTTAGAGGCAGAAGCTACATTAGGTCCCTATGACTGCTTGCTGATGAGATGGCTTACTCTAGAGTAAGCCAGAAAAGTCCAAATCCCTGCTGGTTCTTGTTTGTCTTTTGGGCAGTGAACTTCAGAAATTTATCACATGGAAGAGAAGGCCGCATTTTTGCCTGCTTAGCTCTGAGTTTTGAAAGTCATATTATTCTGAGATTCCTGATGTCTTGGTTATGGTTTCTATTACTGCTAGAAAATATCACAACCGAAAGTTTACTTGGGGGAGGAGAGGATTTTGTTTCTATAAACAGTTCTACATCACAGTCCATCTGGAAGGGAAGTTTGGGCAGGAACTTGGGGTAGGAACTAGAGTAAGGTCCCCAGGAGAATACTCTACATTGGCTTGCTCCTCATAGCTTCCTTGGCCTGCATTCCTATACAACTCAGGACAACCTGCTCAGGGGTGGCACCATTTAATCAGTATTTATTAATTGACAGGTTGCTTTAAATACTTAGCATAATGTTCCTCTCACTTAAGTGTTGAATGGTCTGTGTACATGTACACGACACCCATGACACAGAAGTGACCTTTACAGACTCCCCCTTCATGACAAGAGTTTAATCATGACCTGACACAGGAATGCCTAGTACCTGTAAAAAGTACCGTAAAAGACATCTCGACACCCACGAGAATATTTTAATCAAAACCTTTCAGTTTGGATCTGGATACTTCAAAACATTGGCAGACGCTTCTGTGAGTTTAGCTCCACTAAGATGTCTCGCCTGCCTTATTAAGACTATTCTCAGTCTACATTTTTAAGCTGCCATATCTTAAATTATTGAGAATTTATTAATTGCTGACTATATAATAACCTTTGCTTGTATGTTAATGAAAATGGTTTAAGAACCAACATTTAGAGTGTGACAATGGAGCTGAACAGTTTCTAACACGCAAGCAGTTCTGTCCTTGTGTATGACTTGTAACCTTAATTTACTGTGTAGAGATGGTTACATTATTTCCTTAGCTTTGTTTGTTGGAGACAGATAGGGAATGCTTGTTAAGTATGTCAACATAATCTCCCCTTGTGAACTTTTGTTAATGTCTTATACGAGCTCTCTTTTCCATTTGCCCAGAAAGGTGGCTTGTATAACGCTTTGGAAGTTTCTGCTCTGTCTGTCTTAGAGCTGACAGTCTGTTAGGTTTGTTTTCTCTTCATGCTAAAGTATTGGTGGTTTTGTGAACTGGTCAGAAATTCACAGGTCTTAACTGTTTGGGGGAAATTTATATTGGGCACTGCTCTTTGTCTAGCAAATAAAAGATGTTAATATATTTCTGTTATTGGCATGTGCACGACTGTTATTAGAAGTCACTTTATCATTTTCCTGCTTTAAATAGAAATGTCTATTTATGAATTCTGCTTGTAGTTTTTTCACAAATAAAATAGTAAAATTAAAAAAAAAGTACAGTAAAAGCATTTACAAATAAGAAAACAACTCATTATTTTCCCTTTGCACCAATTAGAGCTATCTTACGGGATTAGCACTTCCCTCCTGCCAGAAGGTCAAAATCATTTCAAATTCAAGAGACTCATTCCTTTGTGAGCACTTTCTGGAGGCGCTTCTGAGGTTCTCTTCACCACCAGGTTCTCTTCACCATGTCTCAATCATCTAGCTAGCTCCTTGTCATTTGTTCTTTAGCTCCTGCATATTTAGACAGGTACATGACATGTTCCTGCAGAGACCTTTCTGACCCCACCCTATCCTACCCTTGGCAGTCTTCTTCTATAGGAACCAGGCAGATTCCCTGTAGTTCTCTTGTGCTCTTTCCAGTCGCCAAAGGCCATAGAATTACTTTAAAACCAGCACCCTTCTCTGTCACCACCAGTCATTTCAGCCAGCCGCTTGCCCTCAGCACCTGATGACTGAAGTGCCCCACCATGCTCTAGAGATCTGAAGTCACACAAAGACTACATGGCTGTCTTGAAACCCTTAATATTTTATTTGGGTGTGGTGGTTTGAATATGCTTGGCCCACGGAGTGGCAATATTAGGTAGTGTGGTCTTGTTGGAAGAAGTATGTCATCGTGGGCATGAGGATTTAAAACCCTTGTCCAGCTGCCTAGAAGCCAGTCTTCTAGTGACCTTCAAGTGAAGTAGAACTCTCAGCTCCTCCTGCACCATGCCTGCCTGGACATTGCCATGCTCCCACCTTGATAATAATGGACTGAACCTCTGAACCTATAAGCCAGCCCCAATTAAATGTTGTCCTTATCACGGTGTCTTGGTCAAGTTGCCTTGGTTGTAGTGTCTCTTCATAGCAGTAAGACCCTAACTAAGACATTGGGGTAACAAGGATGAGCATTTCAATCCCTCTAGAGAAATAGCTCTCAACCTATGGGTCCTGATCCCCACAGAGGTTGTATTATCAGATATTCTAAGTATCAGATATTTACATTACAATCTATAACAGTGGCAAAAACTACAGTTATGAAGTAGCAATGAAATAATGTGATGGTTGGGGGTTACCACAACATGAGGAACTGTGTTAAAGGGTCACAGCATTAAGAAGTTTGAGAATCACTGGTCTATGACATCTTTCCCTAGAGAATCTTCCTGTAACAATATTTTCCTCTCTTGAGCTTTTTGAACTTCTTGATAAAAGAGAGTCCAGTAGATGAGTAAGGGTGGCAAAGAACTCATCCAGCTGAAGTCAGTTAGCACCCCAACAGTTGCACAGTGCAGGTGTAGCTGAAACCCAAACAGGAAACACACATTGAACATCCTGTTACAACAAAATAGAGAGATACACATTAGACACTTGCCAAAACCACAGCATCACTATTAGGCTGCTGTGCTAATCTTGTTCAATAATGCTCAGAGAAGGAGGAAAGGCAGTGCTGAAAACTATGGCAAGTGGGATAGCAAAGCTGAGTATACTGGATGTGCACACCTTCATGTTACCAGGTCTGTAGCGCTTGTTTCCATAGAAACTGTGTATCATCTTCAAAGGCAGAACAAAGCTGTTATGTTGCTGAAGGAAAAAGAGATAAGTCAAATGATAGTTGTCAGAACAATTGCATATGTATTAAAGCCAGAATACAAATGAGAGTACATATTAAATATATTCTACAAAATTATTACAATGTTGAATGTTAGTTTTTCTTACTGCTCTTATTGTTTCTTTTGCAGTGTTAGAGGTGAAACCCACGCAGAGCCATGAGAATGACAGACAAATGATTTGCTGTTGCATTGCACAGCCATCTTAAACCCTGATGTCATAAAACTCAGTCTCCTGAAGAGAAAACCTGCGGGATTCTTAGACATAGGAAGGTCCACACAGGCTTCAACAGAGGAGTGTGGACACGATGAATGATTCCTAGAGTGGTACATTGTGGGTGAGTGACACTTCCCTACAAGGTATGTGGACTTCCTATTCCCTGCTTTGAGTGTGGTTTCATCTAATAAAAGGGTCTGTGCATACTTAAATTACAAAAGGTCAGAGAGCAACCTGGGGACACTGGCTGATGCCAGAGGCAGAAAACATATACGCACTGCTGCTGAACGTGGAGTTCCAGCTGCTGCTTCCAAAATCTATCTATCTTTCTTTCTTCCTTTCTTTCTTTCTTTCTTTCTTTCTTTCTTTCTTTCTTTCTTTCTTTCTTCCTTCCTTCCTTCCTTCCTTCTTTCTTTCTTTCTTTCTTTCTTTCTTTCTTTCTTTCTTTCTTTCTTTCTGATGTCCTTTAGAAGGAACAGAACCAGGGTCACACTTTGATTTCAGAATTCTACCTTCAAAGCTGTGGAAGAATAAATTCCAGTTCTTTTACACATGAGTTTTAAGTACTTTGATAGGAAACTCCTGGAAAGCTAAGGCAGAAATAAAATTTTCATTTGCAGATACATAGTATGATCCAGGTATGGTGGCACATACATAGTTGTCAACCTAGCATTTGGGAGGCTGAGGCAGGAGAATCATTGCAAAGGCTGAGGCCAGCATGATCTACATAGTGAACTGTAGGCCAAGCAGAAAGGAAAAAAGAGGAAGAAAGAAAGGAAGAAAGAAAGAAAGAAAGAAAGAAAGAAAGGAAGGAAGGAAGGAAGGAAGGAAGAAAGAAAGAAAGAAAGAAAGAAAGAAAGAAAGAAAGAAAGGAAGAAAGAAAAGAAAGCAAGCAATTAGAGAAAACATAAGAGTCTTCTCTGTCTCTATGAAGTCATGACCTAGTTTGAGGATGTTGCTTGCCCCAATTGGCCACATTTCCAGCTCTAGAGCTGATAGTTAGGCTGCCATGGGGACATTGGTCTCTGTTCATCAGCTTGTTTTAGTCTTTCAATCTTGCATATTGTCTTAGTTAGGGTTTTACTGCTATGAACAGACACCATGACCAAGGCAAGTCTTATAAAAACAACATTAAATTGGGGCTGGCTTACAGGTTCAGTGGTTCAATCCGTTATCATCAAGGTGGGAGCATGGCAGCATCCAGGCAGGCATGGGGCAAGCAGAGCTGAGAGATCTATGTCTTCATCCAAAGGGTGCTAGTGGAAGACTGACTTCCAGGCACCTAGGGTGAGGGTCTTAAGGCCCCACCCACAGTGACACAGGTCACACCTATTCCAACAAGGCCACACCTCCAAATGGTGCCACTCCCTGGTCCAAGAAGATACAAACCGTCACACATATATATCCAAATAGACTCCTCAGTGGTCAGAAAAGAAAATAGCCTAATTTCTCAGCAGTATCAAAGGCCTGCTTGGACAACTTTTTCTGTACAGATATGAATTTTCTTCTTGTAAGAAAAATCTTGTTTAGTTTCAGACATACTGATACAAGGCAAAAATACTTCAGTCAAAACTCTAACTATCTCCATGGTTTAAAAATAAACTTTGAGCACTACAGTCTACCCCAATAGGTTGTCAACTCAGTGAGAAACAAGCTGTCTGCATATTACTCTAACTACAAAATCGACAAATTAAATAATAACCTCACAGTAGTCATTTTATAATTATATGTTCCATTGTGCTCTTAAATGAGAATGATTTAATTTTTTAAAATTTTAAACTAAGGAATCTTTTTGAGGTGATGGAAATGTTAGAAAAAAAATCAAACTTCAGTCATTATCATATAACTGCACACATATTGAAATGTTGTATGACATGTGAAGTGAGTGAATTTTGAAACATGGAGATAATTAAAAAGCAAACTTGCCCATCCTAGTAGGAAATAGCAGCTGTGGAGCTGCAGGTGTAGGGTGGGTTTAGTGAGGAGTAATCAGAGATGGCATTTACCTCACTGAGGTAATAGCCAAGGGGAGACAAAGATGTCATGGCGATGCTGCCACAGTGTCTTGCAAAGAGAATCTGGATAAGCCAGGGTCTCCTCAGATGAAAGAAATTCCAGAGACAATGGCCCTCCAGAGGATACATGAGTGACTTTTCTGCTATCTACAGGCTGAGCTGAGACTTTTGAAGACCTTTCAAGGCATTATCCCTTCCAGGATATCTACAGGGAAACATTACTGAGAACTGACGTCAAATACATCAATCCATTTGATGCTCAATTGCAAGCATGGTGCAAGTACTACTCTAAATAATACAAGCAGAACTCCACTAATACATAGTCTAGCTGCCTCTACTTTAAAAAAAAAAAAGGGATGTAGTATAGTTTCTCAGTGATGCCTTATGGAGCCCTAGTTTTAAAACCCTTCAAAGCAATAGCTGTATGAAAAGTACTAGATGTGGCGGTAGCACTTGAGACAGAGAACAGCCATCAGGAAAGACATAGACCCACCTCTGACCATGGCTGATGGGTGAATTCCTTGAGAGGGCTTCTTAGTAGTGTTACAATATATTCACCAAGCTGGCGAGAGAAGAATGAAAGGGAAGAGGTGAGTCTTTTAGGAGTAGAGGTGTTCATGTTTCATTCCATACCATAATTGATTTTTAATTGCTAGTTCAGCAATGAGTTTCAGTTTTTATCTTACAGGATCTTGCTAAGACCAGTGGCAGACACCATTTTTGACAATATTTTCTCATAGTTTGGTATGCAGCGAGAATGCTCCTTTGATAAATTGCTTATGTAAGTCACTCTCTTTATTAGTCAAGTAATCTGAAATATAAATTATAAGCTTTTCAAGTATTTGTTTTTTCACATCTAGAAACTAATGACTTTGGTTACTCTGGAGACTATTATGGCAGATTTTTCTGCAAATGACTATTTAAATGAGTTTTCAGTATGGGAAAAATATGTCACTTGTAAGTAATGTATTCTGATTATTTTCTAATGTTGATAGTCATTAATAAAAATCATTTTCAGCCATTTAGGTCATATTAAACTGTTAAATTCATTATTATTTAATTATATTAAATTTGTGTGACTCAAAAATAACCAGGGGATCTGAATTCAAAAAAGATAATATAAAAACAACAAGTAACTCGTGTGTTTTCTGTCTACCTGTGGCAATCATTGCTAATTAGGAGAGTTAGAAAATCAGATGCTCACTAACCTTGTGTGCTAGGGAACCTATCTCAACTTTCCTCTTTATAAAATTGAACCTATTAAGATGTGACTAATCTATATCACAAGATTTCTTTTGGTGCTAAGCAGGAAGTCTTGTGCAAACATGGAGCACTTGAGATAGAGAACAGCCATCAGGAAAGACATAGACCCACCTCTGACCATGGCTGATGGGTGAATCCCTTGAGAGGGCTTCTTAGTAGTGTTACAATACATTCACCAAGCTGGCGAGAGAAGAATGAAAGGAAAGAGGTGAGTCTTTTAGGAGTGCATCATACCCCACATATATATGTTTGGCTATGGTACCAAAAGCAGTCTTGGATGCAACAGGATCCATGTCAAAACACCTGTACCATTCTTCACAGAAATGGATAAAACAATCATAAATTCATTCACAGAGGAGCATAAAGGACCCCAAGTAGACAAAACAACCCCAAGTAAAAAGAATAATACTGACAGTATCAGCATTGCTTCCTTCAAGCTATACAACAGAGCCATGGTGAGGAAAACAGCATGGTACTGACACAAGGCAGACATGTAAACCCACGGAAGAGAACAGGAGACCCAGACACAAAACAATGAAGCCACATCACTTCATTTCGACGACGGTGTAAAATACTCACGGTGGTGGGGCAGTCTTTTTGAACAAAAAAAAAATACTGGGGAAAGTCACATGCAGGAGAATCAAATTATTGTCAAAAAATTCTCACTCACCTCACTCAAAACCCAGTGCCAAGTGGTTCAAAGTCATTAACGTAAGACTCAAAAACTCTGAAACCAGTGGAAGGAAAGTAGAGAAGACACTGAAAAACACAGGTGTAGGTGAGCGCCTTCTGCATAGGACTCAAATGCTCAGGAACTAAGATCAGTCATGAAGAACAAGGCCTCAAAAAATGTTCCTGAGGTGTAGAATGTGGCTATGCTGTAGAGCCAAGGTCTTCAGTTCAACACCCACCCCACCCCACCCCACACACACACCACACCCTTACAGCAAATGAGACAGTTAAGTAAGTAAAGCGCCAAAGAGATAGCCTGCGGAGTAGAACATCTTTGCCTGCTTTATCCCTGACAAAGGACTGATATCCAGAATGTATGAAGAACTCAAAACTCTTAACAAATGATCTAACTGCAGATTGGGCTGAGGAGCTAAACAGACTTTCTCACACGTACAAATGGCTGTATAATTAACTAATAATGTTATTTTTATTGCTGCTGTTGTATGTGTTCAACATCCTTAGTCATCAGGGAAATCCAAACGAAAACCACATTGAGTTCAAGATGGCTATCAACAAAGAAGCACAAACTACACAGTGCTGGCGAGGGCACGGGGAAGGAGGGACACTTACTGATATCCTGAGGCTAGTCTGCAGAGAATATGTTTGTTTGTTAAGTTCTTCCCTAGGTTGGGCATTGGTCTGTCTTCAGATGTGAACAATTGAGATGCACGTTGGTGTCAAATCACTGAGGGTTTATAATTTGAGAAGGCAAAAGGGACTCTGTGTGTATTTATTTCAAAGACCTGAAAGCCTTTCCCACAAAGTTGTATGCATACCTAAACTTACTGCTAATGACCACTGTTTACACCATTCTAATAACAAGGAAAAACAAAACCAGAGCTAAGTCTTTGGAGTTCAAGGACAAAATGTGTGTGTGTGTGTGTGTGTGTGTGTGTGCGTGCATGCATGTGTGTATTGGAGGGTGAAGACAAACGAATCAAAATCAGCATTTTTGCAATCTATTCCACCTGGCCACCTTAATAACATGTCAATTAAATGATCTACATGCACTAAAAACTCCTTGGTATACTATAGAGAATGTACATGGCAAAACACTAAAAAGCATCCGGGATTCAAACTGATTATGAGGAAACATTGTCTAAAAACCTGGAAGTATCCACTCTATAACCCAGCAGGACCCTGGGTTGTTGTCCAGAGGGCCATGTCATCAAAGGAAGAGACTACATGGTTTCCTATAAACGGTAAGCTGAGCAGAGCTGTTGTCCTTTGCTTGTGAGGAAATGACTGTCAACCCCTCAGTGCCTAAATGCCTAAAACCTGTTTTATACCATTCATGTGACAATCTCCTTTCCTCCCCCCATCCAGCCCTGCTCTTTATGCAAAATGCTTGTTAGGTCAAGTTTGAATAATCATCAATTTTATACCATAGAAGCCTGAAAGATACAGTCCATTTTCTCACACACACACACACACACACACACACACACACACACACACACACACACACACACATTCTTCAAATGCTCTCTGTGTGTACAGACATCAAATGTCTCAACTTGAACTAGTCTGCTTTGCAGCTGTATTTGAGTGAACACCTGCAACCCATGGGTTATCTGAACAGTGTTCCGGGTTCTATCACTTACGGAAAAGGTAAAACTGTTTCACCATCTTTTTGACAATGTTGCAATGAACTCTTCCCTCAAGTACTAAAAGCCTGCCTGGCCTTAGCCAAAGTAAACGCCTAGCCAGTCTCAGTGAGTAGTTCGCCTCCCTTTTCTAAAGCTGTTAGCGTGAATAAATTAATGAGGTCATCACTTACCCTCAGAGGACTGACTTCTGAAAAAAAGAATATGTGAGACTTGAAAAGGTAAATCTTTTTATCGTTCCAGAGAAATACAAATATCTTCCTCTGCTCACGGTGTAATCAGCTTTTCTCGGTATTACATCATGAGCAACGATGCAGGTCATTAGTTCAGTGCCTGGATATGATCATTTGTTAGATGAACTACCATGTCAGGGTTTTGAACTGCAGCAATCAGTCAGAAGTTTCTCTTTTCCCTTGATTTATGTTTTTGAGTATGTTAATGAATGTTTTATAGATTTTAATATATATTTATATATTTGATTTATGTATAAAAGTTGATTTATGTATCAAATATATATATATATATGTATATATATATAAAACAATTAAATAAATGTTGCATCTTGACTGTTAACAATACTATGCCATACTTACTTGAATATCAAAAATCTAAATGTTTATGTAAACCATTCTCTTTATTAGTCAAGTAATAAAAAATGTAAATTACTGGTTTACTGGTAAGTTATTTTTTTACTGGTAGAAATATCAAAATTATTACATTTGAATATCAGAAATCCAAATGTACTATGTAAATTAATTTTATGTTATCAGATAAGCATATTTTAAATTTTAAAATTAACATTTAGTTTCTAATCTCTTTTCCTCCTCCAACCTATTCTTTGGCAGAACGTGCAACTAGGTTTTTGCCAAACTAAGCTTGTTCTTCTAACAGAGTAAAAACCTGCTTCCAAAGGGTGAAATTGTACTTTGATGCTTTCTTGGAAAGGCTCTGTAGTTTACTTTGTAGTTTACTAGATCTGCCTCTGATAAGAATCCAAGAGCCATTTCTTTAACCCATCTGCAACAAAGCGGTGGCCACAGACAAATCATGTTATAGTACTTTCTCTTTTCTTTTCCATGGCACTACTTTTTTATGGCCTCTAGAAACATTGCAACTTGTGGGTTTCATCTTTATAGAATCAGGAGAAAATCAATAATTTTGCAAAAGGATGTTCCTGGCTCTGACAGTATAAAAATGTATGGCTCACTATTCCAGGCATTAGAGCTCTATAAAGGTTGAATTAGGAGACTCGTGACACTGGAGTAGCAGGTAGCGTCCATGCAGAGAAGCCGTCATGCTTCCACAAAAGAGGGGAGTGACTAACATAACACTTCCAATCGTATATTAAATAGAAATGCATTTTACAACACACACACACACACACACACACACACACACACACACACACACACACACTACACAGACTCACTCAACTTTACATAGAACTGTAACTAAAATTTCATAAAACAACACTACTGGAATTACAACAAGAACACTAGTATGTTCTATTTCTTTGTTCTATGTGCCCTGTTTGTTTATAAGCAGATCATGAGCTAGTAAGAGATTTCATATCTCACTTACAGTTTTCCATTCTGCGAGAGCACCATGAAGTGTGCTTAAGAGGATGAGGAGGCTGGGAGAGCATGAGCCATGAGTCTTTGAACAGTGCCAGGGCAGTGGTCTTGTAAGGACCAGCTAAACAGGAGCCTAAGGTTGTAATCCAAAGCATGAGACCTTTGCTAAGTCACACAGACTACTTAGTTAACATAGACTCAATTGCAAAGAGCAGGTAGCAAGTGCTAATTATTTATTTAGTCCAGGGCTGTTAGGAATAACAAAGTAAGTGTGTTTTTCAATTTAAATTTGAAGTCAGTTCATACTTTGGGTAACCAGATTTGCAAAGAGACTTTTGAAGAGCTCAGATTCCTTCCCGCTCCTTCTGTGTTTTGAAAAGGGAGTCTGCACTCAGATTTAGCCTGAGAATCTGCAGGGAAGAAGATTGTTTGCATACAAAAAAAAGAAAAAGCTAGCATTGTATAATATTCTAGACAGTCTCTGGGGAACCTTTGAACTCCTCACAGACTATGGATTTGGGTCAAGATCCAATCCTTGGGGAAAAGGAAAGGCTGCTAAGAGAAGAAATGTCAGGAGCATTTGAACACCTGAGCTAAAGAACCAGATGCAGATGCTGAAGGTAAGCCCCACTCCAGATGGGAAGGTCAAGAAAACCAGGAGCACGGGAAGAAACCAGAGCAGATCACAGGCCCAGGTGGCTTCCCAAGGAGGAGGGAAAGAAGAGGGAGCTGCCACCCCCACCCCCAGGAAGCCAGAGAATAATCTCAGATGTCATTGCTCTCCCTCTCCTTCTCTCCCAACAGGGAAGGTCTATCACTGGAAATTCAGCAATTGAGTTGGCTGGCCCGTGCGCCCAGGGAACTCCTTGCCTCTGCTTCTCCAATACTCCTGGTTTCTTACTTTGGTTCTAGGGGTTGAACTTGGGCTTTTGTGCTTGCAAAGCGAGTGCTTTACCAGATGGGCAGTTTCTCCTACTCTATAAACCACTCTTATTCTTCACGGCACAGACCTTACTTAAACATCTACCATCAGGCTCTTGCCACAACTACAAAACTTTTGAAACACAAGCTCATGTATTAATTTGAATTCACTTTTTAGCAGCTTAAAAGGCTTTAACTTAAAAGTAGGTGCCTTTCATTAGTTCCAAGTTTTTAATCTAACTTCTACTGGAAATCGTGCTCCCTTAATTTGATATTTAGAACCAAAGACAAAGTATGATAGATAAGTAACCTTTAAAAAGAGAAAAATCAAACTAAGTGTTAAGGCCTGGCAATATCATCTGTACTCCAGTGCACATAAGGAAAATTAGTTTGGGTTCAATGTGTATAAAACAATGCAGAACCCAGACAAAATGTCTGGTAAATTAATGAATAATCTAGACATGAATTTTAATGTCATTGAAGATGTTTTCTAAGGAATCATTTTGGAGGAATTTTATACTAGAATTCAAAATCTAGTAGTTGAAAGGCACTGCCACTTACAATTCAGGGTTCTGCCCATCTCTATGTGCGATATAATTTTAGATTCAGTCTCCCATTGCTGAGGTTTTGTAGGACATTCCTTGTTTGCACCAATGTAGAAAACATCTCTTATCCCAGCATACATAGGTCAGTGCTGTGAGTAGATGCTACAGATATGAACAAAGGCTTCATTATAGCAAACCCCTTGGAGGTTTGAACAGAACTTGAAAAGAAGCTTTGCAATGTCTTTTCGTTTGGTTTGCTTTGTTAACAATAGGCTCAGTCTCGTTCTCAGATTTAGAAGAGAAAAGAAACCCCCAATGAGGTCTTTGCTCCTCACAGTTCCCTGGTAGACATCTTCATTTATTTTTCTGCCACTCAAATGTTTGTTACAAACACCACATCACCTTCTCTTTTAATCAATAACTTTATAGCTCCCATTCATTTGTTCCACAAATTGTCAAATAAGATAATCTATTTTAAGTGCTGAGCACTCCAAGACAAGGACAGTTCACGCTTTGCCACTTAAGTAGAAGTAGCATAAAATAAAGACAAAACTATGTGACAGGATATCCTATTTGAACACTAGAGCTGGGAATCCTTGCTATACAGGGAGGCTGACACTGAGGTCCCACATAGTGCTGGGCATGCATCATTAGAAAAGGTAGGAAGAAGATGCCTGGGCAGCAAACAAAGTGTGTGTGTGTGTGTTTGTGTGTGTGTGTGTGTGTGTGTGTGTGTGTGTGTGTGTGTGTGTGTGTGTCTGTGTGTGTCTGTGTGTGTGTGTGTGTCTGTGTGTGTCTGTGTGTGTCTGTGTGTGTGTGTGTGTCTGTGTGTGTGTGTGTCTGTGTGTGTCTGTGTGTGTCTGTGTAGAAATGCAGAAAAGCCAGGACTAGAAAGAAAGCTGTAAAAATGCACAGAACCTTTTACCTGTGACCAAGGTTAAATAAAAGGGGAAAGCATCGAATGGGTGTGAGCAGGAAAGTAACATGACTTGATTTACACTTACAAATGCATATCCCAGCAGCCACGTGGAGGGCTGACAAAGGAAACAAGGACAGAGGCGTCAGTCAAAAGACTTTCCTGAAATGAGAAAAGGTGGTCACATGGACCAGGCCCAGGGCAGTGAAAGTGGTTCCCTTTTGGAAGCCTCCTGCAGGCTTTATTAGCTGCCCCCCTGGGAGCTACCCTCCCCCACTTCAGTCCTTGCTCATGATGCTTTGACAGCCAACACTGGCCCAACTGTACTCTGATATCCCATTCCCATTTTTATCCCTGCCCCTGCTTGCTGCTCAGCATGTCCTGATTGTCCAAAAGGACTTCTCGGAAAGGCAGCTGGGATAAGTCTGCACAGCCTCTCTCTTGCTTTACAGCTGATAAAAATGAAGGAATTTTATCCAGCTTTGCCCTTGACCAACACTAGCCAGAAATGTGGAGACAGAACAAGACATCCCCCAGGCATGTTCCAGTGGACAAGCATTTCTGAGCATCTCTGTGGTAATTTACTTTTCAAATGTTAATGGAATTTATTTACATAGATAGGGAAGGAAAGTAACTGTACGATTCTGGCCTCTGACTTTTGTGGCCACAGAACTCCCCTTTGGGAAGTTGCAATCTGCTCCACAGAACTAGTTTCCAGAGTATCAAGATGGGTGTAGTAGACAAAAGATGGCTGAAAGGCACAGGGAGGCCAACCCCTCTACAGTGTTTTCAGGTTCTTATCATTGTTAGAGAAAGAGCTCAGAAGTGTGGCAAGAGAGCCTTGAATACAAAATGGAAGTATCCAAGAGATGTAGAGAAACTCTATATTGTGACAAAAAAAGGTTAGTTCACAAGAATGTGAGCTACTTGGAGTCAGTCATTTCTCTAGGGATGGAGGAACAGCACTTTTCCTGGGAAAGCTTCATGGTAGGGAGGCCGATTCGTGATCCAAGTAGGAGATAGAGTCCATTCCTTTTTGTCATTGTGTCTTTGACATATGTCTTCTGAGAGCAACCCTGTTCAAGGCTGACAAAAGGGAGATGCCATTAACTCAGTGTATCCTCTAAGTCGATGAAGCAGAGGCTGGTCAGTCAGGTTATCCTCTGAGTCTGGATGCTGTCCCAGGTAGTTTTAGCAAGGTCTGCTGCGTGTCACTGCCAGGACATGAAGTCCTATGGTAAAAATGTTCTGCTTAGTAATCAGCCTCCACACACCATGCAATTGCCTTTTCCCCTGTGGAATACATCCTGCATCCAAAGCAATGAATTTTACAGCATCAAATACCAGTCTTCAAAATCATGGCACATCTGCGGTATGCTTAGAAAGCCCACAGCAGGCTGCAAACATCTAAAGACCTAGGTGTCGAAGCCTGAGATGAAAAAAAAAAAAAAAAAGACCAACAACTTGGGAAAATCTACTAAAGTAAATGTTTGATGTTAAGATCTGAATACTCAGGAGTCCTATTTATCATCAAGGATTAGTAGTTTTTAAAATTCAAGATCCAGTAAAGATACAGCTAGAAAATCTCTTGCTAGAGTTCCCCTCTTATTATTAAATAAATTCATTATAGACTTGAGTTTCTATGGGAACTCTTACACACTTTATCCTTCATGAAAGGGGGAAACGGAGGGAGGGAGGGAGGAAGAAAGGAAAGGAGTTAAGGAGAGAAAGGAAATTGTAAAAAAGCATTCGACTTAAAAAATGGGAAACTACGCTATCTATTCTATTGTGACATTGTCCAGAACCGGGATTTTATCACAATTCATTGACTCTGGTTTTAAAAGGTACAAAGCTGTGAATTTTTATTTCATC
Organism: Mus musculus; assembly: GCF_000001635.26. Classification (NCBI taxonomy): domain Eukaryota; kingdom Metazoa; phylum Chordata; class Mammalia; order Rodentia; family Muridae; genus Mus; species Mus musculus. The sequence continues at coordinate 79,243,181 of NC_000068.7, forward strand.
ATAAAAATGATTAACATGGCTTATAACTAAATGTCAAAATAGATTTTGTTACATAATCTAATTCAATTTCTCAGCTATGAGATGTTGGCAGAAGGAACAATTTATGCTAAGCTTCTCAATTCATATTCTTTTTATCTTTCTTTCCTCCCACCCCCAGACTTTCTGACAACAGGCTTCATACGTCACTGGAGGAATTTGCAATGAAACTCAACTAGGAATATTGTCTTGAAAATGTTCTTCTCTGAGTATTCTGCACAGTTAGCATCTATTACATCACAATAGAATGAGAAAGAGTCTCAGGACCCGTCCCTGACTTCCCAAGTGAGCCTTTGCATTGTATCCTCTGATAAATGCATACCTTGCATTTTGAGAAGTGCTGCCTCAGGAGACAGTGTCCAGTGTTTCCTTATCATTCCTCCTGTTACCAGTGTTCAGCCGCTGAGTTCCCAAGAACAGGGTCCCCACTCTGTTAGACATATTTGGTCCCTAGGGTCTCAACTGAGTTTTAAGAACTCCTCAAGTATATATAAAACTCAGCCTGCCCTGGAATATCTCACCACATTGCTTCTGTGACAGGAACTTAGTTAAGATCTCCCAGTTGTCTCAGAGTCTGACCTCTACCCCACTGTCTATAATTCCATGCTAATTGCTCAGAGCAGCCCTGTGTCATGAGGATGGTACCAGGATGACTGATGTCAGATACAAGCATCAGGTGTGTCCTATCCAAGAGTCACCATATCTTAGCTAAGTCTCTCTTTCCTGAGCTTAAGCCTTTTCCTCCTCATGATTCGGAGACAGTTGTTTCTCAGCCCCTCTCCTCTCCTCCCCTCCCCTCTCCTCTCCTCTCCTCCCCTCTCCTCTCCTCCTCCTTGTAACATCATTCACTATGGAGCTTTCAAGCACTAAGATTGCTGTGCCTATCACCTTTTCTAAAGAATTCCCTACTGTGCCTAAATTTGAAGTGAGTTAAGATAGCAGGGATTTGGGGCAGTGAAGCTAATCACTATCAACTGTCATCTAAGGAGAATTATGTTAATACTGAGCCAGTGGAACTGATGTTTGAAAGGGGGTTGGGTTTGTGGTATTAATAGAAGAGGCCTTTTCCGCTACAGAGAAGGAGTCAGGAAAACATCTTCAAGGGGGAGGGGGCTTCCTTTCTCCAGACTGATTTTAAGTCTTGCTCTTAAAAGTGAAGATGTAACTGTGATGTAATTGTTCACTCAGGCTTCTCTGTGGACAGAGCACCCGGTATCACCTACAGCCCCATCTTATCTTCCTTGCACACAGTTTTACAAATCGTATGCCATCCATGAACTTCATACAACTAACTCCTAGGTACCTTGTGTATCAGTCACGTTCCACATGTAATCCACTTCTTACTAGTCTCTACTCTTAGTTTGCACAGGTATTTCCCTGGTTGAATCTGATGATCCTTTTTATGCCTAATTACGGTTTTTTTCCATTTGTCTGATCTAAAACTTTGTTTTATATAGTGCTCTTGTTTCCTGAAAGATGTTCTTCACCATCCCCTACAGATTAATAATGCTACCAAAACAATATCATTAGCACATGTATCTCTCTTGAATCCTATAGTTGTGTGTGTGTGTGTGTGTGTGTGTGTGTGTGTGTACATATACATGTGACATTTCACTTACATAGCTCTCAGAAAATTTACATTTAACAAAATGTCCCAAAGTGTCTTCCCAGTTTGATCCACCGTAGCTTATCACAAGGACAAGTTGCCTATATCTCTGACCAGCATCACATTGCTCTCTTGCCCTTATCCCTCCCTTTCTCTTTTGCTCTTTAAGATCCAATTACCTTGAACCTTAGTTATCTCTTATCCTGCATTTGTACATCAGTCATTTAACTAGACTCTAATGTCCATCATGTTAGGTTGTATAGTCATATTATTTTACTGCATAAGATATTGTTTTTCAGATTGCAATAAAAATCCAGCCAGTCAGGCAGTGGTGGCATGTGCCTTTAATCCCAGCACTTGGGAGGCAGAGGCAGGAGGATTTCTGAGTTCAAGGCCAGCCTGGTCTACAGAGTGAGTTCGAGGACAGCCACGGCTATATAGAGAAATCCTATCTTGAAAAACAAAACAAAACAACAACAACAAAAAATCCATCCTTCTTAGTGTGACATACTTAATACTTTATTTTCACTATCTATATCCTGCCTCCTTCTGTGGTTCTTTGTATCACCGTATGGTCTATGCCAAATGTATAAAGTATTCCAAATGACCTGTGGGACCTCATGTTTCCTGGTCCTCTACTCTACCAAGTCTATGGGCTAAGCAGAATGCATCCCTAGCCCAGTGGTGTATACTGTAGTGCCTGGTAAGTCTGAGACTAGTCTCCATTACTTAGGGCAATGCTCAAGGGATACAAGAGCAGCTACTCCCATCTATTAACACTGATGTGAAGATTCTAGGTAGGTCCCTTCCCTTGGAACATGGTTTTCTTCCCACTTTATTCTTAGGTACAACTTGCATATTAAAGGATCACCCGTTGTTTTGTTTAGTTTTGTGTCAGTCTCTCTATACATACTCTAAGTATCTTGATCCTAATAAATAGAGTTCCTGGTTAAGGCAGATGTTACTAAGAATTGACTGAGAGAAAGCTGGACATCTGAGTATGAAATAAATTCAGATCATGGAGCTGATCTGCAGTTTTCTTGTCAAGGTCTGAAATAAAATGATCAGGTCAAAGCCATTTTGAAACTGAAATTTCTCACGTCAACTAATGGTCACTCATTGCCAGGCTCATGGGGTGATGTCAGAGGCATTGTATTGTGATTGGGGAGGTGGGGGGCATGCACAAGGAAAATCACAGGCCTCGGGATCCCAGCTTAGACAAGTGGTCAGGATGGCTCCAAGAGACAAGGAGCTGGACTGTGTCTGTTAAAGACATCAAAGTTACAAATACAGAATGACATGAAAGAACCAGGTTTACTCTGCAGCAAATGTTTCTCTGGTGGGTAATTCCCATACAGAAGATCTTTTGATGTTGTTGTTTACAAGTCAGAGTACCATCTCAACTTCAAGCAATGTCCTCAGCCTATTAAACCCTCTCATCTCTCCCTTTGTTGGCTTCTTTTGTGAAAAATAAGGAATTCCCCTACTTGAAGTTAAGATCCATTTAGAAATTCTGTCTGCGAAAGATTATTAAATGACATTTTGAAATCTGAAAAAATTTTCTACTAAATACAGTTCTCTTCTTAATAGAAGCCTGGTGCTGTGGATAGTCTGGAAGGAGAGTCTACTGTGAGATAGAAAAATTTAATCTCACCCCTACCTTCAGGCTTTTAGATTATAAATAGTTGATGGGACTCAAAGCTACAGAAATTGTCATTCACAACAGCATGGACCCCATGATAAGGATTCACTTCAGTAGAGCCAATTAAATTTCATTAGACTTAATAAAAGTGTGTTTCACCCTCTTGTGAGACTATTGTTACTTAACTGGATGGTTAAAGTGGAATTCAAGGGCTTTATAGATACTTCCACTTCACCCATTTAAACATATCATGAGTCTTGTGGAAGTGACAGTTGTATAAGATTATGATTTCAGATTCCCACAATTCCCATTATGCCTTGTTTTGTCTATTGCAAGGTGGTTCATGGCTCTGTGACTTGGCTATACCTGCTAGCCTTAAAGAATTCTTCAAAGCTCAGAATCCTTAAAGTACAGCCATTACTTTATTAATTGTGGAGATTTTAGTCAGTTTTACTAGAACCCATTCACAATTATTGTCATCAGTACATGTTACTATGTCTCAAGAGTAAGAAAAATATCCATCCTTCTGAAAAATATTGAAATATGATTTTGTTCTGATACTTATACTTGAATTTGGATAGATCAGTGAGCCTAGAAATTATTTTAAATAAAACCTTTAACTCTGAAAATATGACTTACTTGGTTCTAGAAGGGCATTCTATCTGATTTTCTTCCTTCTGCCTCATGTCTTACTGTTATGCAATTATGGATATGATAAGTCCTGAGCTAGGAAGAGTGGCCATCAATATCTACTAAAGATAGGGAAAGACTAAAGAGCTAGAATTTCCATAGTTTCCTTAATTTATGAGAGAAAAATTTAAGTCTGAAGCCAGCTAAGTCAGAAGTTAAAGTAGATTTCCTTTATCAACCTATAAAGACAATACATCAGGGGTTATTTCATGATTATTTAGAGCAAAGTCTTTCTCTGGTGGCTTCAGGTCCTGATACATGGATAGCATCCATCTAAGCACACAGGAAAAGGACAGTAAACAATGAGTAGAAAGTGGAAAGACCAACCAGCCCTGGAGTCTCATTTGGTCAGTTTTTAACAGTTCACCTCTTCAAACCTCTGCCTCTTTAAGACTCCACATGCAGTAGTTGTGAACCACAGACCCTTCTGCCCATTCACAGTGACTGCTCAGGGCAACTCCACTCTCCTCCTGCCCCAGCGCTTTCTGCCTAGCTCCTGGGCTTCAGCTTTGCCTCTGGTCTTGTACTTCAACTTCGTAGTTGAATGGATTGATATTGGTTTCATGAATTGCAAGAGGTTCTTATTCCTGTTTGGCCTCACTTCTGTATTGAGACCTGAAACTTGCCACTACTTTGATGTCTATTTCTCTGGATAGGTCAGTCCAGTCCTTTTGAGGGATACTGTGAGGAGCAGGAATATACCAGCAGTCAGTTAACATCATGTAAGCCATTGTCTCACCTAAATAATGTAGATAATTGTATTTACAGTTTTCTTTCTAGCAGTTGAAGTTAGTGTTGCTGTGTGAGCCACTGAGGGTGCTCCTTTATATAAGGACAGCACTTCTTGCTATCCAGACACATTTTTCAGTGCTGTATTGTATTGTTTTCATACTCTTTATCTTTTTTATTATTTTATCATTATTTTGTTTGTTTGTTTTACTTTTCCATTTTTGGTATGTTTGGGGCTTTTTTTTTTTTTGAGAGAGAGAGACAGAGACAGAGACAGAGAGATACACAAACATAGAGAGACAGAGACAGGGACAGAGGAAGAGGAAGAGAAAACATGTTGGGTAGGTGAGGAGGTAGGGAGGACGGAGGAGGAGTTGATGAAAAGGAAAGAGTAGGATAAAATATATTGTATGAAAAAACTTTAAGAAAATATAAATTATACGAAAAGCATCAACTAAGATTGACTAAATTCACAGAGCAATAGAAGCCTGCAGTTTACAGTTCCGCTATTGAGCTCCAGCTGCACTGCAGACTTCTGGCATGAATTTGTGATCTCTGCTTCCTGGAGAATCAGTGGTACTCTCTGAGCCGCAGGCAGATGCCAGCGTGTTGATACAAAGCCATCAGTGCTTCTCACCCTTTTGACCTGGCTCCTCTGCTTCCGTTCTATGTTCTCATGTTATCTCACATTATGTCTGTCTGTATGTATGTCTGTCTGTGTTTGAACAGGGGGAGAACATGTGCATGTATTCATGCACACTTGTATGTGCATGTATATGACAGCCAGAGATCAACCAGGCAAGACTCCCTTGATTGTTTTCCTTTGCATTCTTTGACACAAGGTCTCTCCCTAAACTTGGAGCTCCTTGATTCAGCTTGGCTGACAGGGAGTTTCCTGTCTCTCAACCTTAGTCCCACTACTGGACTTACAGACACAGCCATGTTTGACTTTTATGTGGGTTCTGGGAAGCCAAACTCAGGGTCATATGCTGACAGCCATCTCCACAGCCCCAACATTTCCTTTTATTAAGAGTTCAGTCAGGCAGTGGTGATACACACCTTTAATCCAAGCACTTGGCAGGCAGAGGCAAAAGGATCACTGAGTTTAAGGCAAGCCTGGTCTATTTCTGAGAGAGAGAGAGAGAGAGAGAGAGAGAGAGAGAGAGAGAGAGAGAGAGATTATCAAATCCACAGACTTCTCAGTCTTTCTATGATGACTTAACATTCAGTCATCTCTAGGAGAACTTTCCATGTTCTCTGATTTTAAGCTTTATCCAAGTCTGTAATTCTGTGGCTTTAAAAATGTTCTTGGTTTTATTGTTATTGTTGTTTTGTGAGACTTGCCCTAAGATCTATTTGTGCAAGTTACTAGTCTAGATTTTATTTTTGCAGTACTCACTTATGTATGAGAAGAACAAATTTCAGGTTAAGCCTAAAATGAAAATCACATCAGCACTTTCAAAACAGCTTCATGTAGTCTTGGCTGGCACGTTGTGGTCTGTATTGTTCTCTATGTCCCATACAGAGCCCTGTGGGATTTCAAGCTTCGCTACTGTGCACTTCATAGTTATTTCGGTGCAGATTAGGAAAATGTGCCTATAAACTATAAACTATAAAATTTTTTGTAATAACCAATTTACATTTTGATCATTCACAAGAGGACATATACATGTGTGCACACAGGGAAATGAATCCTGGGAGACGCAATTGAGAAACACTGGGTAAAGTACTGTCCAACAGCCCTGGGAGGGCAGGTTAACCATTTTGATTCTGCATACATGTGAGTCAGTACAGCAGATAGACAGAAGACAGAGATGGATAGAGATAACAAGGGGTATAGACATAGACGACGATAGGAAATAGATACTTTTGTATTTGTATATGAAAACTTTAAAACTATATGTGCCGTTCTATACTGAAGATTTCCCAGATCCCCGTTTAACCCAGAAAGCTGTAGATTTCCATGTAAATCATAAACAGGGTAAATATCATTAGTAATGTTCCCTATATTTTACTAATCTAAAATATAATGATTTTCCCAAAGTTTTTCCTGGATTTGAAGCATCTTGGGAAACTAGCATTCTGAGTTATTTCTCTTGTTTCCCACTACTGTCCCTTGAAAGCTGAGGCCTCTGTCCCAGTTTACATTCTTGCTATCTTCTGCTTCTGATACTTTGGTCCCTGGTGTGTTCTTATCTCTTTCATCTTGTCAGCAAGAACTCATCTGAGTAAGACTCCAGTTTGGTCTGGCAAAAAGGAAGAAAATGAAAGAGGAAAGGAAGTTTATTTAGGGTTAAACTGAATGCTTCCTGACAACACTACTGTATCTTATTTGATGCTAACCATGTATCTGCTGGGTTAGGCCCTTTGAAATTACTTTCTGGTTTCAAACTCACATATCCTGTTTTTCTAAGTACTCGTGTGTTAGGCTATGTCCTTGATATTTGTGTGTGTGCAAAGTCTTTAGGATATATGTAAATAAATTCTTGTTGTATCGTATCATTTTATCTGCAAACAATTCTCTTATACTTTTTCTCCACTCCCTCTTCTAAAACTCCTATAAGCTTTGTTTTCAGCCAAGGTCATATGTACAGAGTCCTGAGATAAAGACACTATTGCACAAAATACATTTTCATGGTCTCTGCCCTCTGATAGCAAAAGAGGGGAATACTGTGAGCAGTGTCTTGTGAACTGTTGGCATCTTACATGAACCAGTTGTTAAATCATTCCAGTGCATAAATCCAATCTTCCAGGTCAGATTACTTATGAGATAAAACGTTGTCACATAATAACCATGTGCTCTGAGACAGGAATGGCCTTACACAAGGTCCTTTATACACTGTAACAAGAGAAGCAATTGTTTCTGCATGTGAACTCAAGCATGAAACAGACTTGGTTTAAGTAGTTATCAAGTATCAAGCAGTTTCTAGACTTTAAATTTTGAAAAAAAAGTGGTTAAAAAATGAAATTGATGAAAACTACCCATCTACTATAAACAAGTTGCTCTGAACATATTAGCTAGAAGAAATTTCTCCTACTATTAAATGTATTGTCTGTACCTTCTTGCCTGGCATCCAGCAGTTCCTTGTTTGGGGTCATTACTTGATAAGAGGAAAAAATATTGGCTATGTTTGAACTGTGCAAAAAGTTAGTTTGAATGAGACCTCCCATGGAAGTCATTAAGACAAGAACTTAATAGGAGTTTGAGTTGATTCATGGGAGGAACAACTAGAAGTATCAGAGGTAGAAAGTATAATGATGATGTAACACCAGAAAAAATATATCTTTAAATATTTATCAGGGTACCAGAAAGTGAAAAATTGAAAAGGGGAAATATTTATTATTTACTCTTGGAGTCCTTTATTGAAATTCACAAGTGCCCTCTGTCCTTTATCATTCCATCTTGTTATCTCTCACTAACACATAGCTAATGCTCTAGACATTTGCTGAACTACTGAATAAATAAACAGAAAATATGCACAGAAACAGCACCTAACACTGCTGTTAAGATAGAAGACTGGCACTTCTTGCTTCTTGTTGGCAACTTTACTACTGTGGGGAACAAAGTTCCACATTGTGATTCCACAAGAGTGCTCCTTAAACCCACACTTGGACACACAAGTCATTGTGGGGAAGGAGATATATTCCAAGGATAGATTATAGGAAGGCAGAGAGATGATAAAATTTTCCCTTATGCACATGTTATTATTTTATAGTAATTGAAAACATATAATAAAAGACAGCTTAAGACACTACTTGCTAGCAGTGTCTTGCTAAATGTGCCAACAATAACTTAGACTTGACTGTAAAACATAGCCAGCATCACCCAAAAAGACTTCTTGCCCTAGCCTGCAATGTTCTACTTCCTCTCTGCAAGTTGTTTTTGTTTTCCATTATCTCAGCCACCTAGACTAAAAGTAACAGTGCCTTCCACTTTACCCTTCTCTGTTACACTACATCACTGCAGCAACACACACACGCACACACTCACACATGCACACACACACACACATGCACACATGCACATACATGCACACGCACACGCACACACACATGCACACACGCATACACATGCACACTCACACACGCACACACTCACACACACACACACCAAATGTACTTCATCCACTCTTTCATTTTCCCTATCTCACATGTAGGGCTCAGAATTGATTTTTAGGTCCAAATTACTTGTATGTTGTCACTACCTATACTCAGCCCATCTTACATGACAGTCCCTTTGGACCACATTACACTGTTCCCCAAAACAAACACATTATTTTTCTGTTATAAAGCGCTTGAGGCTAGGATTTGCTTTTATACATTTCAAGTCCCTTCCACTATGAATTAGTGATGCTCACGTAAGAGACACCAGCAGAGATACCCGTTGGGTGCCTACTACAGGCCAGCAGCAGCTGTGTGGCTGGAACAGCAGTAGCAGCTCCAGTTTCTTTTCATTCTAGCAAAGGCACAGGGAAAATGAAATGTGAGAGTCCAATAGAAAGTGAACAGAACAGGGAGGCTTTACATTGGATGGGAAGAAAAAAAATCTCTTTAGCAAGGGAGAAAGAGAGAAAACCAGGAGGGAAGAAGGGGAGAGGAAGGGAAAGAAAAAAACATGCGAAGTCAGAGAATGGCTGTGTGCCCAGGTAGAGTGTCAAGACAGTCAAAGACCCGGAGGATGATGGAAGGGCCTTGGGGAACTTCAGGAATTAGGGAGCAGAGATGGCCTAAGTGAATGGGGTCCAAGGAAGAGGGACAGGTTTGGGATAGTCTGGGACTACATCACAAGGATGAAAACGAGTCATCAAGGGAGAGTGCCACTGAGGAAAGAGAACATTAATTTGGGAGTTTATAAAGCAGTTCCAAAGCCTTAACGCTTGAGGCTTGTATGTGACTATCCTCTGAACCTAGCAACTGCCACCTTGTGGAGGTCAGCTTGTCCCTCTTGCAAACTGATTATCCCAAATGGACCTGTTGACTGTTTAAACAACACATGGAGAAGTGAGGAGGGTCGGAGACCCTGAGTATCCAGCTGCTCCCTACCACCTGGTGTATGAAAGCCTGTTTGAGTTGCTATCCTTTGAAGGAGGGGCTGAATTAAGTAATCTCCAAAAGACTGGGAGTGGGTCTCCATTGATGCCTCTACAAGGAACCCTTCAGTCTGCTGGTTTTCCAGGTGTGGTGTGTTGGGAAAGAGAACCCACATATTAGTAAGTAACTCTCACTTATGCTTCGGAAGAAACACAACCAACATATAGATTCCTGTGCTGGGTATGTCAACTTGACTCAACCTACAGTCACCTGAGAGGAAGAAATCTCAATTGACAAATTGCTTCCATAAGATGTGGGCTGTAGGCAAGCAAGCAAGCCGGTAGGACTTTTTAAATGTTTTTTTTTTCTTTTTCATGTAATGATAGAGTGTGGGACAGTCCAACCCACTGTGGGTGGTACCACCTCCACCCTGGGCTGGTGTTCTTAGGCACCATAAGAAAGCCAGTTAAGTGAGCTACCAGAAGCAAGACAGTGGGTTCTCCATCAGCTCCTGCCTCCAAGTTCCTGCCCAGTTTGAGTTCCTGTTTTGGTTTCCCCTTATGAAGTATGATTCAGGATATCTAAGGCAAATAAATCCTTTCCTCCCCCAGGTTGCTTTTGATCATGGTGCTTTGTCACAGCAATAGGAACCCTAACTAAGACAGTTCCCCAGAGGAAAGGAATTTCAGAGTCATGCCTGGGTTTGCCAATGGGACGTTAGCACAAGGGGTAGACATTGTTTCTATCTCCCCAATGGGAGGGGATTTTTAGCAGCAGGGCTGTTTTCAAGTCCTAAGGGAAGGAAGGAGGGTTGTCTTGGCTTGTTGAATAATACTTCTGGAAAAGTAGCAAATTGTAATCTGAATGATAGAAATGAGGACCTGCCCATTAGCCACTGTACAGCTATCAGTGCCAACCAGAGTTTCACCATCCCTTCCCTGCCTGTGGGGCTCAGGAGGCACGTGCTATTTTATTTTTCAGTCCCTCAACCAGGCTGACCGGCTCCTCCCTCGTGCCTCTTCTCAGAGTGTGTGGAGCCCAACTCAGCGATCCTTGCCTTCCAGCTCTCTTCAAGTGTTCCCAAACAATTAAACTTTATGGAGTAGGGAACTTTTCTTTTCTACTATCAGGCCAAAAATGTTGCTGGGTGCTCCTCCAGGCATCCTGCTGATTTGTTGTGGTGTTTCGAGGACTGGGGGCTGCCCACTGCATGAGATGATCTGACTCAGTGAACAGCGACAGCTGCGGGCCTGTGATTCTGTTGGTGTAACTGGCAGACACGGACTTTCTTTCTTTCTTTCTTTCTTTCTTTCTTTCTTCCTTTCTTCCTTCCTTTCTCTCTCTCTCTCTCTCTCTCTCTCTCTCTCTCTCTCTCTCTCTCTTTCTTCCTTTCTTTCTTTCTCTCCCTCCCTCCCTCTCTCTTTTTCTTTCTTTCTTTCTTTCTTTCTTTCTTTCTTTCTTTCTTTCTTTCTTTCTTTCTTTCTTTCTTTCTTGTCATTTGTCTTTTTTTTGCAACAAAGGTAAGAGGGCCAGCATCTCACCTGCTAACACTCACCAGCACTTGCCTCCTGCTCCAGCGTGAAAAGCAGGGAATGGAATATGGAGTGTAAGACATAAATTAAAAATAAAATAAAATTAAAAAAAAAAAGAAAAGCAGCACACAAGGAGTATGTTCAGCAGAGGCCCATCTCCTGGCTTAGGTGTGCTGTGACTCTGATCTCTGGTGGCTTTTTAGAAGCCTGTTATGACCTTGTCTTAGGCTGTGTCTACACATCTGGTGGTAGGTATGTCCTGGGGTAACTGAGTGTGTACATGGGGACTAGTTATGAAGAAGTGAGCAAGGGGTGGAGTCTGCTAAGTGAGGCAAGTCACAGAATTTCCTTAGCTTGCCTGGGTTTTCTGTGTTAGGCTATTGCCTGGCTTGCTCATGCGTATAGACTCTATTTAAGAGGAAGTGTATAGAGAGGAAGGAAGCCTGCATAAAAGGCTGCAGGCCTGGGAGTTTTGAAGAGACTAGCCATATACTTTTGTCACCAAATGCTCCAATAGGGCTGGGGCGGGAGGGGGGGGGGGCAGCAGTTTTGGCTTCTTGCAAACTGTGTAATTTCTGTATGCTACACAGCACATAAGTGACAGAGGAAGTTCTGGAAGGTTCTCCACAGTCTTAGTTCCCAAATTATTGGCCACTGGGACTGGCCCTGGAGGCCAGTCACTTGGTGAAGTCCCGCAAGGCATCAAGCCTTAGCCAACTTTCAAAAGGGAATCCCCTGATCTGTTTTGTGTTCCCCCAAGGGTTATTTTTGCTGGGCCCCAGAAGCCAGAGCCACTGTGTGTGATGTCTGCCAGGGTGTGAGTCCATGCAACCTAGGTCCCCTAGCGCCCCCTACAGCTGCTGCGGGGCGGGGATGGGGATCGGGTTGGGGAGAGGGAGGCCAGGCTGTGAGCCACTGCACCACACCCAGGACCCCACCCAGATCCTAGGAGCACCCGGCCCCTGGCTCCGGGGCCACAGAAACGGGGCGTGGGCCAGAGCCTGAAGCATCCCTGGCCACTACGATCGCTCCGCCTGTGGCCACCAATTCCCCTCCTCTTCTGGCGTCCCTCTCTCCGCCCCTGTCGCCTGCCAGCACCGGACACGCTGCTGCACTTCATCTCTTGGGGCGCTCTTCTCTTTGGCCAACCGTCGCATCCTGTGCAACTCTGGTCAGTGGCCGTTTTGTGTTGAATGTTCTCCACCAAGAGCGCATGGCTGCGGAAGCGAGGTGCAGACCGAGGTCCCGAGGGATCGCCCTCCGGGAAGCGGTGATGCTGTTGTTGTACTTCGGGGTGCCAACCGGGCACTCCTACAACCTGGACCCGGAGAATGCACTGCTGTACCAGGGCCCCTCCGGCACGCTGTTTGGCTACTCGGTGGTGCTGCACAGCCACGGGTCGAAGCGCTGGTGAGTGCGCCCTCCCCAAGAGGCATGTCACAGCGCCTCCGCCTCTGGGATTCCTTGTATGAATCAAACTTTCCGCCCTCCTGGGAGGTCAGAGAAAGACCTGGCTTCAGCCAGCTGCCTCACTGGAGAGCCTTGGAACTAACTTATCTTGGGATGGCAGCCCCCAGGGTGCTCCTGAGTCCTGGGTCTCCAGTCATGGGAAGAGGAGGTGGGTGCCACTTCCCTTGCTGACCACTGCACAGCTGTCACAAGCCAACACGGGGCAGAGTGGGTGGGCAGACTGGTTCACGTCTGAGCGAACTTGCATGGTTCTTGCTTTAGGCTCATCGTGGGGGCTCCCACTGCCAGCTGGCTCTCTAATGCCTCAGTGGTCAATCCTGGGGCGATTTACAGATGCGGGATCAGAAAGAATCCAAACCAGACCTGCGAACAGCTCCAGCTGGGTGAGTTGGGTCCCCAAAACAAGACATAATGAACTTTCTCCCCTTCGTGGGTCCACTGTTGGGCAAGTCCTGGAAGACACTATGATGCTGGTCTCTTCTGGATTAAAGTACAAGCTTTTCAATTTTAACCCCATGCCAGCTTGCTCCTGAGAGTATTTTCCTCTCCTTTGCTTGCAACTGTATGTGATCTCAGTATCTTCCAAACCTCTTTCAGGGGAAGTCTCATAGGGTGGCTTCTGGCAAGCTACCTTCTACCAGTCCTAGAACTCTTCCATGTGTAAAATCTGTTTCAAAGCCTTAAAACCCCTCTCTGGCTGAGGACCCAACTTCTCAACTTTGTTCTAGCGTGAGCTGCACATCAGGAATAGAAACTTTGATTGAGCCTATATCCCACCATGTAGCCTATATCCCACCATGTAGCTTATATCCCACCATGTAGCTTATATCCCACCATGTAGCCTATATCTCACCATTTAGCCTATATCCCACCATGTAGCCCAGGGATTTTTCTTCCCCTTCCTTTAAAAATGACACTACCTACCATAAAAGAATGGGAAGAAAAAAACAGCATGCCTTTTGTTAAAATCATAAATATAGGAGGTCTGACATATAATTACTAATTTTCCTCCCCTCAAATTCTCCTGTAAAGCAGGTCTGTCTTTCAGCCCTCGTTTCTGTCTTTATTTAGGTTTTCAGCAACTTGAGAAATGTGCGCTGACGGCAGAGGAGACAAGTTTCATGTTTCAAAGTCAAAAGCAAAGTTGCTGCGCACAGACACATGGGGAAAGAAAGGGGAACTAATATTAATTTAGATCTATCTTGCTCTCAGTACTGTTAAGCATGGCTGTGTATATTGCTCAATGTTTTCCCCTCACAGCAGCTCTAGTGTATGCTTGTACTGCTTCTGCTTCCTCAGGGCTCCCACACAGAGAGCTGCAGGTTCCTTCTTCAAAAGTACTTACCTAGACTCAGGGTTATCACTTCAGGTATACATCTTCAGTGAGGATAAAAACTAAATGAAGGGTTTTGGTGTACTGTCTGGAGATATGATCCATTATCGATGATGATGAGCTAAGGGTGAGAATTGCTACTTTTTATATTTATCTGTAAGTGGAAGGTCTACTTGAGAATACCTGACTTTGTCATAAACCTTTTCTATTCATCGTCGTTGTTTGTTTGCTTGTTTTTTGTTTTTGTTTTGTTTTTTTTCTGTTTCTTTTCTTTGCACTTTTACCCCAGCACCCATAAGAATGAAGGAGTTATGTGTACACTGGATTAAGCTACGGCTGACACTAAAGTACAAAGGATTCTGGGAGTAGGAAAGCACAGGGAGAGGCGAAGGAGGAGAAGGAGGAAGAGGGGGAGGGGAGGGAAGACAAAGGGGAAGGGGAGAGAACAACAAAACAAATTTTACTTAGAAAAAAAAACCCTACTATGAAACTTGATTCTTTATAAAAGAGGGATGGGCCTCTGAGCATCATTAGGCATCCCCTCTTCCAAGGGGCAGACCTGGGCTCATAGAAGACTCACAGACTTGTGCATTCAGAATGGTTACTTAAAAAAAAAAAAAGGTATTTTCATTACCTGAGAGAGTTGTGTAATGAGTGAAGCCTTGATCTGACAGCAGTTCCTCAAAGGGTCTCAGGAAAGAGCAGCTTCTTCTTCTATGGGCCTGGCATTCTTTCTGTGACATTAGAAACTCTGGTGGCTACATCCTGCCTGGAGGATACGCCATCTATTTCTGGATGTTTGTATTTAACTGAAAGGGGATCATGTCCTGACATATTATATAAACTTTTAGATGTCAGCAACTGTCAATTAAAGGAAAACCTAAGTTCACTGGGGGTGCGGAGCACAGAATTCACTACAGAGGCATTTGAGTACAGTGGTTACTTAAGAGATATGAAGTTCTGGGATGGCTGAATAAGGGGAAAGCACAAGTTTTATCGTCATCAACTTGTTTGCTGGGTCAAAATTCAGCCATGGTAAGCCAAAGCAACATTTTTTTACCTTCAAGATTTGAGTCAACAACAAAAATACTGAGATGAAAGAGATCACAAATGAGTCTGAGGTCCCAGTCAGTTGAATGGCTACTGTCTCAGCTATGGGAACACTCAGAAGAGTTTTGTAAGGAGCATGCCTGAACTTACTTCTCAGAGAAGACTCTGAACAATACATTCTCAGTTTCTACGGAGAAAATGGTTCCTTTATTAAGAACAAATTCAAAAGTAATTTAAATCTAGAAGGTAAAATACTGACGCTAATGTCCAGAAAGAAAGCTAAAAGATCACCAGTTGATTAGCAGAAACATATTAAGATTGCAAAGTTTGTAGACTAAGCATCACTACTTATAAACATATTTTGTGTATGTGTGTTTGTGAAGAAAGAAATGAGGGAGAAAGTTATCTATATATACACGAAGTCTTCTGTATGTTCTGAGTGATATTATTTATATAATTAATTATAATGATATATTGTCTTATCTATAATGTGGTTGATTATATTCTAAAGTTCAAACGTTCTTAGCCTATCCAGGAATGGTGCCACATATCTTTAACCCTAGCACTCAGGAGGCAGAGGCAGGTAGAACTCTCTGAGTTCAGTTCCAGATCGGTCTGGTCCATATAGCAAGTTCCAAGAAAGCCAGACCTAAGTTATACCCTGTCTCAACCCCTGCCCCACTCGCACCCCAAATACTTAGCTCAGTATCAAATACGTACCAGCTATTCAAAAATTAGCTGTTCTTTATTTATCTTTTTAAGACTATATGTGACGTCTGCAGTAAAATGTTATCAAAATAAGTAATTAGGGTCAATTCATAAACTAAGTAAAAAATGTTAATTATATAAACAAAAATATAACAAATTTAAATGAAACAAAATAAGAATGAAGTCATTGGTCCATGAAAATGGTTATACTAAGGTAGAGCTATTGGCAGTAAGTAACCTCTTGCCTCTGGAAGAACTTTACTTTTTATCATGGTTTATAAAGTGCCCAGTCATTTAAACTGTCCATTGGCTCTTCAGTTCCAAATAGTCATCTTCGGTTGTTTCCAAGTCTCTCTAGTAGGTCAGATAAAGGGCTGGATCCAATAGATTCCTGTGCTCTCCCACCCTAGTGTAACCTATGGCTAATGCTAACACATACCATGCTGTATTCACTATAACCATAATCAGAGTTGAGCAGGAGACAGGAGTACTCATTTATCTAGCATGCTCAGGGGAGATATTGGCAGTACCCTTTCAGTAGAACGAATTGGTGGCTGAGGTGACCAAGGGGTTGTTTAAGCAACCCTGAGGGTGTTTTCTTCCTGTGTTCTCAGCCTCCCTCTGGCACCCTGCCTGCCTCTGTTGTTTTTCGGTTTCTTGCTACTTCCTTCCATGAACAAAAAAGTAGTCTCCCCTCAGGAGCATGTAAGTCTACGCCTACTTGTGGAGATAGTGTCTAAGGGGCTCCAGGTGATTTGCAGTTTACCCTCTTCTCTGTCGGCTACTCTGTACCTTCACTAGGAGTTGTTTAATGAGTTTATTTGGTCACTGATAGTTTTAGAGTCAGGATGATAAAAATGCCAACTCCATGAGTACATTTTTAAGCATGATCTCTGCTTGAAATGCCAGTATTCAACAAAGCAGAACACAACACCACATCAATGATACAAAATGTATGTGGTTATCAAGACACTCTAGACTAAAAAAAAAAAAAAGACATTTATTTTCTGTGAGTACACTATCCCTCTCTTCAGACTCTTGAGAAGAGGGCATCAGATCCCATTACAGATAGTTGTGAGTCACCAAGGGGTTGCTGGGAATTAAACTCAGTACCTCTGGAAGACAGTCAGTGCTCTTAACCACTGAGCCATCTCTCCAGCCTGACACTCTGGGTGTTTAATAGTTTATAGTTACCAAAATAGAATAGCTCTCTGCTCTCTTCTCTCTCCATTTTCTCACTCTCCTTGCCCTCACTCTCCCTTCCCTTCCCCCTCCCTCTTTCCTTCTCCTCCCTTAGTCTCTCTCTCTCTCTGGGTGTGTGTGTGTGTGTGTGTGTGTGTGTGTGTGTGTGTGTGTGTGTAGACAAAGAGAAAGAGAGGTACTACAGCTCTTAATGACTGTCTTTATGGGCAATAGAATTTAAAGTTGCCCAGTTATATAGTTCAATAGATTAGTCACTGGCCACATGTGGCTTCTGAGACAGGGAATGCCCATAGTAAGAAGCTCTATCTAAGACAGTTCAAAACTAAGCTATGATTACCTCATAAAAAATATCTTAAACTAGTATTAATAACCTACATACTTTTTTGAATTGATTGAACATTTCTTTTTGCTTTTGTCATATGACAACCCTTCAGTTAAAAATGAGTGTTGAATGCACTTTACATTTCTACTGAACAGCACTAACTCCCTACAACTTCATTTTGGTGGGGGCTCTCCTGTATCTGTGCCTGAGTGAGTATGACCCTCACTTCTTTTACAGATGCAGAGCTCTGGCCACTCTATTAAGCTTCCTGCCTGGACTTCTTTTTCTCTTCCTGGAAAGACCAATGGTCCATAGCAACTAGGTCACCATTAATGGTTTTGAATGTATTTCTGGAAACATTGCCTTAGGAAAATCTCCTGTTTTTATATTTCATACTCTATTTGGGAAGGGGTCGAGTTTCTAAGTATTGCATCATTTCTGCCTGATTGGCAAGAGTTTGTAATACTAAAATACAAACACTTAACTGTTAAAGTTTCAAATATATTTTTGTAATATTCATTTGTTTGCAATTAGCTTAAAATTGTAGCTTATGAAACCGAGGTTAATAAAGATGGTCAATTTGAAAAACCATCCTCAAATACAGGCTACCCTGAACACAGAAAATCATGATAGAGGACGCCATTAATCAACTCCCAGGTTAAATGGCAGAAGCTGGGTTTGGGCAAGTGACTTAGTCGTTAAAGATATGAATCACCCTGGTAGAGGACTCAAGTTCAATTTCAGCATCCACACCAAGCAGCTTACAACTACCTGTGAAGCCAGCTCATATGTGTGTGTGTGTGTGTGTGTGTGTGTGTGTATTATATATATATATATATATATATATATATTAAAATAAAAATGAGTATTTTAAAAGGAGAGAAGTTCTCCAATCTCCCTAATTAGAGAGATGAAGCTTTCTTAATACATTTCTTTTTAATATAAGATCAGATGCTCACTGGTTAATATTTCTAATGACTAAGACACTTTTCTTTTGTGAAAGGTTTGGGGCCAGGTATTAGTAGTCAATTGTGCATAAGGCTTTATGTATTCATCTAGTCATTAGCTAAGGGATGTCTAAGGACCAGACCTAAATGCACAAAATCCTTTGTACAGCAGTTTTCCCAATCATGTGTTCATTATTGTACAAAACTGTGTTGGAAAGATCAAATGACAAGAACAAAGTATTGAGGAACTGAGAGCCATGTGGGGACAGAGTAAGTCTCAGGTAGAGAAAGAGATTGTAAAAATAATACACCATTGAGGGTGTGACCACAGTGAGGTTCCCATGCTCCAATGGATTGGCTCCATAGCCTTGCACTTATTGGCAGCCTACTGGACTTGGTGGATTATTAGAGAAGAGTAGGGGCAGAAGGTGGAGGAAATAATGAAATGAGGAGAAGGAGGTATTGGGGGAAATGGAGCTACATCTGGTGATAGTTCATCACATACATGTACAAAATTCTCAAAGAATAAAGAAAGAAAAAACATGCCAGACAGATCAAACATTTGCCATGGAAAGCTAAGGACATTGAGAGCACAGTACATTGGAAGAACTGAAAACTGTGTAGGATTGTGCTGCAGGGAGCTGTGAATGGGGGATTACAGAGATTATCTCTGGAACTCATTGTGGCTATGAACAGATCCTATGATGTGAATCATAGGGAAGTTATGTCTTCAGATTATATATTTAACACATAGTAATGGTATGATGAGTACTTCGGAATCAATGAGTCAAGATTAAGAATAGTATAACAAATATAGACAAATTCTGCTACTGGAGATAAGTTCCTAACTAGGACAGTAGCAGGTTGTGCAGAAGTTTAGAGGATAGATTCAGAAACAGTACTTTTTGAATAAGTAACAGGGTCAAGAAGAAATGATCAAAGATATAGTTAATGGTGGTGTGTACACCAAAGGGGTAGAACAGCAGGTATTCTGGGAAAGCCTTGTATTTCATTGGTATGAAATCTACTTCTACAGAAAAATAGACATCTATGAGTTAGATGTCTACTTGTAATGACAGAGAGAAGTCCGTTCCAGTAAGTCAGAGTCAAGATTGATTGCCATAGAGGGCACAGTCAAAGCCATATGGATGAATGAGCTTAATCTGCAAGCTGTAGGGAAGAGAATCAGAAGACCAAGGATAGAAACGAGGCTTTCTACAATTAGAAAAGGGCCTAGAATAGGGTTACTCAATTCCATTTCAAACTTAAACCATGAGTGTTTAAGAATACCAGTTCCAGTGGCCCTGTATTGAATTAAGTCTCTAGAAGTCTGTCCAAGAAAGGAAGGAGTTTCCAGAGGTCCAAGGATGATTTCAAGGTTTATATGTGGTTGGGGACCACTGGGGAAGATAGGAAGGGACTCATAAAGAGAGAGCCAAGAAGGCAGAAAGAAAATCATGTGCACCTGGCATCGGGGAAGTCAGAGGATAAGAGGGTTTAGAAAAAGGGCAAGTGACTGGAGGTGTGAAAAGACCCTAGACATCCCAAAGATAAGAACTCAGGTAGTTTCGCTGAGTTAGAGAAAAATCTGCTCATCAATAACCTTGGGAAGACCTTAAATGTAATCTTAAATGTAATCTTAACTGGTGGACACTGTAAAGTCTAGAATGAGAGCAAGCGATAATAATCCTTCCTACTTGCTCTTCCTTAAACCCTTTGGCCTGCTGTGTCTAATAAATAAAGTTAAAATAATAATATATTATATATAAAATAATAATAAAATAAGACTGAAAACCTCAGTGAACTCAGTCTAGATGATAAGAGACGCAGGATAAGTGATTCATTAATGATTTTAGATATACATTGGCAGGGACAAATGTCAGGTACATCTGATAGGCTTTCTGGAATGGGGGGAACTGAGGAGTAAGCTGGTTTTCTTTGGTTTGATGATCACACAGGAAGAACTCAATATGAACCAAATGAATGGAGTTAGTGGGATTTTACAGGCTTTGTTGCCAATCTCAGCTTTCCCCCAATGAGACTGCATTAGCAGTAGGTTGGAAGCGATTGCCTTAAAAAGCACAAAGTTTCATAAATAGCTCCTTTGTGGGGAATCAGAACATTGAGCTGAGTTTATAAGTGACAGGACCGGGCTCAGTAATATCCATGTTTCTTTTGATGTCCTTAGTTTATATCTACCTTTTTCAATTATGAGCATTCTTTTTCAATTTTCAAACACTGTAATTCATAATGAATATGTTCAGAAAGAATACAGCATACCTATATTCAGACACCTTTATTTGGGAGGGTGGCTACTTCCATGAAGTGAATTAGCTATATTCTTTTCAAATTACACCTTGGACTAGAGAGAGGTCTCAGTCCTTGATGGCTAGGCTCCAATCACAGCTGATATATAGAAAACACGTCAGCTTACAACATCTGTGAAACTTTGGTAGCAGGACTTTACTCTTGGCTCAGGCACTATTTTCCTATGAATGTTTTCTACTGGACGTTGTATCTGATAACTTCTGTGTGCCAGTCATCGTTTCTGCAATGCTTTAGTCTACCTAGCCTCTCACCTTCCTGCAGAGAAATGCCTCCTGATATCTTTAATTCCTCACCCTGGTGTGTGCCTTCACTGGCAGGGACAATGTGGCAAGCCCTCACTGAGTTCCCTTAAACCTTCCTATCTTCCTGACCATCTATAGTTTCTTTTTTTCTCTATTTATTTTACCTGTGAACTGTAAAATAGGAGCATAACATTTTCAACATTGGTTACTCTAGTTTTAAATGCAAGCATGTTTCTTCAGATTAATTTTCTATTTAGAATTTTGAATTATCTTGCTTGTGTGAGTAAAGGCACTTGTTGTGTTGACTAACAGGAGGTAGAGACAGGATAACCAGCTGAAGGCTCCTGGGACAGCATTTGCATTTGTAGACACACACACACACACACACACACACACACACACACACACACACGCACGCACACATGCACACATGCACAGATACAGGCACATACAAATAAATACATAAAAAATTTAATTATTCAACTTTCCATAAGTTTTCCAAATGAATCTTTAAATCTAAGAAACTACCTGAAAACTATGAAAGTAGATTTTTTTTCCTTTATTATTTTCTAATGTTGGAGACAAATGTCACTAAATTTTATCACTAAATTATTTTAAAAGTAGATTTAGTACAGAATTGGATTGTTAGGAATGCCAACATTTGAATAGCTGACCTGGAGAGCTGGTTGCTTGTGTTGACCATTTCTTTCCAGCTCCATGCACCCACTAGGAGTTAGTTGTATGTCCTTTAACAAGTGGTCGGTCTCCCTTTGTTAAAGGCACTTCATATTTGATGTTGACTTTTATGATAATGCCTACTTCAAGAATACTTAGAAAAAAATAATTAATACATGTGTTTACAGCTATTAAATCTATGCTGGTACAAAAAAAGATGTAGTAAACAAGAAAGTTATTTTTACCAAATATACCTATTGGAGTACATTTTCTCTTATAGCTCTTACAAGGAGTTGTATGAGTTTTCTAGAGGATTTTGAAGAAACTTGCGACTAAAAGACCTGTAGAGACCCAGATCATAGAATGAGGTCTCCACAAGTCACCTTGTTTTCTACAGTTCTGAAGCTTTAGAATAATTCAGGATCAAGTCACATCTATGAAGTTTCACGCCTACATCATGGTGCTAGTAATTGTGATGTGAAACATTTAGAATAGAATAGTATAGAATTAGAAGAGAACAAAATTAGAATAGGGATGGGATGGCATGGCATGGCATGGCATAGCATAGAATAGAGTAGTGAAGAATTAGAGGACTTCAATATCTGGCTTTATACTTTTTTGTGGATTATAATTTTTTTTCATACATATTGATCATGCTTGCTAGCCAATATCAGATTTTGCTAGCCATCCTAAGATCACATTTAAAGACCTCTTCTTAACTGAAGGAAAACATTTGATAGTGTTTTATCATTTTGACATTTAATTTTATCTTTTCATTCTTGCTTGGCTCTAGATTTGCAGGAGGTTGGACATTTGGTGCTTTTCCTGTCCTGTGCCACCTTCAAAATGCCAGAGCTATGGTTTCCATTTCTCTTCATCATTTGTCAATATAAATTGCTATTGAGTTCCCACATCACTGCTATCTTTTAGAAAGATCACCACCATGTTTAATTAGATGTGTGAGAAAACCGCATGTTTTAATCATAGAATGTATGATATAATGAATGGATTAACAGTACTTATGGTCTAGTAGAACAAACTAAATGTAAGGGCCATTTGGGTTAGAGCTGAAGACTGTTGCTGAATCTCATGGCACTGTGGGCGCCCCCTGGTGTCTAAATTGAAACCAGCAGAATGCACGTTCCGTGAGTGGAAGCATTTGTCATTTATTGAACACCTACTAAGCACTAGGAAGCCTTGTACACACAGGCATAAGTTCCCATAATCTCCAACTTTATGTACTGGTGCATTTTATAAGCTGTTAATTTATCTGTCACTTTAGTTCCAGGTGATTTCTTTTCTTTTTTTTTTTTTTTTGAACTCAGCAAGCAGAATATATATATGTATGTATGTGTGTGTGTGTGTGTGTGTGTGTGTGTGTGTATGTGTGTGGGTGGGTATATATGTGTGTGTATATATAATGTTTAAATATTAAATATGCTTGGATATATGTTAGATAATGGAATTTTTATTATTTTCACTCAGCAGTTATTACTTCCTTTAAAAAGTTACCTTAAATTAGTGACTCTGTAGAACATAGGACAAAGCAGGAGTTGTTCATCTTCTATGATTAATTAAGAAAGTAGAATGGGAGCCAGGCATGGTGGCGCATGCCTTTAATCCCAGCACTCAGAAGGCAGAGGCAGGCAGATTTCTGAGTTCGAGGCCAGCCTGGTCTACAAAGTGAGTTCCAGGACAGCCAGGGCTACACGGAGAAACCCTGTCTCAAAAAAAAAAAAAAAAAGTAGAATGGGCAAGTTTTAAATGTATGTTTATCTTGCAATAGAATAGAACTTCAAATTTAAAAGGCAAAAGTAACATATAAAGGAAGGGCTTTTGTTATTTTTCTGAAACCGGAAAGCATGCCAGGAGTGCTTGAAGGAGCAGATGAACTTTTTTACAGTCCAGAAAGTCAGCCTGAGTGCCCCTACCACATGTCTGCTAGGGAATCCACAGAAGAGTGACGCAGGTGAGCAAACCACACACACCATTTCACCAAAAAGTCCCAGCCTTCCCCAGTGCAAAGCACATCACTCAAGTCCTCAAAGGTCTAGAAAGAGGACTGACCTTTCCGTTGGGTCCTTATTTCTTCAGTGGAAATGCCCCAATACTGAAGAAGGTGCCTAACAGGGAGGGAAGGGCCAGGGCAGGACAGGGGTTAAGAAATGGAGAATCTTCATGAACAATACAAAGTTGACTTTTCATGAGTTGTGTGATGAATTTCAGGCCAGCTTGAGTTACAGTGAGACCCTAACGTTTAAAAAAGCTGATTTTACAATCTGGGCAGATTTGTTATATTTTACACACTCTCAGATGGAAAAACAGACTTAGGATGTAAAATTGAATTCAGTTAATTCACATAGCTGAATATTTGTAGAGTTCTATGGTAGATGTTTTAGAATTGTGGGAAGCAACTTAAATATCAATTTTTAAAAATTGTAATCTTTTGATTTATTGGCTTCATAGATTTGGGCAGGTTCTTGACTTAGTTTAAGACTCAGTGACTCAGTTTTGGAGGCTGGTAAGATGTCAGATGACAAAGTGTTTTCTGTGCAAGCATGAGGCTCTGAGACCAACCCCCAGCATCATGTGAAAGCCAGACATGGTAACAAACCTCTGATCTCAGCACTGGGGAGGTGGCGACAGGGTCCCCGGATATCACTGGCCAGCCAGTCCAGCTAAATAGATGAACTCTGGGTTTTGTGAGGGATTCTACCTCAAAAACCACAGCAGAGAGCAACTGAAACACCTCCTGTGTTGACCTCTAAATACACATAAGCATTAACCAACGTGCACACACCTGTAAACACAATTTTTCACATTCACATGAATCAATTTTCCTATGACTAAAAGGATTAATAATGCATTCTTCTGGCTTTACTGTGACAATAAAACAGTGTTCACGTTGAGGCTTCCCATAAAGTGATGGCTACATATACAAGAGGATTCTGCTATGATCTACATGCATCTTAGTGTTTAACCAAATCCTTAAGATATATTGACAATACCATCATCTAATGTTCACATATGTCCTATATCCTGTTCTTGCCCAAATACATCACACTTGTCTTGTTCTGTATGGGAACAACACAGATCCTAACTGACTTAACCATTTTAAGTCATGCTCCTCCCAGACACACATGGAAAAATCTGCAATTTCAATCTGCTATTTCCTCCATTCTATTTGTTACTACGTCTTAAAGCTCAGGGAAATAGTATTGTGAAAGAAAATCAGGGGGCACAGAAACAGAGTGACTCTTTCTTCCATCCCAGTCTGGTGAAAACATTATGGTCTTTTGTCATATCTAATGAGGAATTTTTATGGTGGCATAATGTATTTCAAAATCCCTCTTCACAACTGTGTATCAAGTACCTTCCTGCTATCTGAGCAGCAGTGTTCTACGCTGCCTGAGTGCTACTGTCAAAACACAACCAGTCTCTCCTCCTTGAGGAGATGTAGAAGATTGTATATCTAGCACTCCATTGTCCAGCTAGAGTGTGCAGTGAACAGCAAAACAAAAGGGGAAGAGGTGTGTTTAAGAAGAGTACCCAGTTAGCTTTGTACTAGCAACTTATTTTTGACCATTAAGAATTTTAAGTTTCACTTACATATGCTGGTAGAAATCATTAGTTTGAGATTTAAAACTAACACGCACACACACATATCCTATTTTCTTCTTCAATTTGAAAAAAATAAGACTGGGCTTAATTCTTGGACTAAGAAGGATGGTTTTTAATATTTTTTTCCTTAATTTGTACTGGGGAAATGCAGTCAACTGTGCCACAAATTAGCCATTCTAGTGCAAAAGAGTGGAAAAACATCAGATGCTAATTTCTGCTGACCTCTTTTGTTTTCAACCATGTAAAATACTTTTTCAATCATGGAACTGAGATTTGATTTGCTAAAAGTTTAGCTTGGTAATGTATAAGCTGACTTGAAAATGGGAATATAAATCACTGCAGCATGACATTGGGTAAAATAAAATATGGATTTCTTTTTTTATGGTCTTGTCAAGGACATTCAGGAAAATTAGCTTTCTTGTGACAGTCTTTGCAAATGTCACCTCTGTCAAAATGAATATCAAATTTCTTCATGAAGAAAATATGTTTAGTATTTAATTGCCTACTCTCATTACCTAGCTGAAACCCAACAGGACAGATCTTTTATTACTATTTTGAAAGCAATCTAAGTTTCCCAGTAATTAGACAGGAAAGGGCCTGCCCATCTACATTGTTGAAACAGTTGTTCTTAAACCCAGCTTCACCCCCAAATACAGTCATCTGGGAGATATTTTTGAATGCTGATGGCCTGGTCTCCCCACAACCCATCAGCCTTGGGTTTGAGTACTCGTGGTGGGGGAGGGGCACGGGAGGTAGTTGGTATTTGTTTAAAATTCTCCTGGGTGATCTCAAGACCATTCAACTCCTTCACACGGAACAGTAGATTTACAAGCACAGAGGCTGAGGGAAGGAACTCTCAACGGTCTAAGAAAAGCATAAGATGGGGCCATCTTGACTCTTCTGCTGAGATTTTTCTGGCATTCCCAAAGAGAAGAGAAAGTGTTCCAGAAATCAAGGAAGTTCCAGAACTGGAGTGGTGACTTGCAGACTATTCCTGGAACTAATTTTGCCTAGTAACACATACTGAAAGCCTCTCTGTATTGTGGTTGAAGTTGAGGATTGTCTCAGTGGGAAGCAATGTCAAGAAGCAAAAAGAAGAAATAATCACAATGTGTAGATGTGTGGGTGTGAGTGTGTATGAAGGGAGGATGTGTGTATACATAAGTGTATGCCTGTTAAAATAATTCCTCACAATTTTATTATTTTATGAATTTTCTTTATGGCTTCATAGTCGTACTTTTGACCCATTTTGAATCAAGACATGTAACACAAATAGAAGACTGATTATTGTTTTCCATTTATGAAGTTCAATTTTTAGCACATATTTCTGGGTTTTGGGTTGGGATGGGATGATGGCTAATAAGATTTGGGTTTGGCCACAATGAAGATGAATAAGGTCTGTGCTGAACCATAGAAGCAGAGCAGAACGGCTGCAAACAAATGTATGCAGCTAATCCCAGTCAAAACAAAGTCCTCCTTCCTACTGGTTACTATTCATCATCGTTTCTTCCCAGCGATCACAGCCTATACCATTAAGAGCTCTTGACTTCTAAGGTTGAGTCTTTTCTGTAAAGTAGATAAGTGATATACATTATATCGTTTAATATATACACACACTATGTAAATATATATATATATTTAAATTACCACAAATCAGAGGCCTATAAATTAGACAGTATCTGTTGTTGATACCACATAATAACACATGTGAAAGACTGTGTCTAGTCTGACTTAACCCCAGCCTCCACATGCCCCATTCAAGAGCAACTTAGCCTCACCACTTGAATCCTGAGAAAGTCTGAGCATTTTTCATGTCAAAATAAACACCTCTTCTTGTGGCTTCTGGAGGGCTCGTTGTTCTGTTTCTAAGAATCATTGCTTTAACCAGAGAACTAAGAGTAGGGACTTGGGCAACACAGGAAATAAAGCCTAGAGCCTTACAGGCTCTCAGAGAAGTCATTCTAAACAAGCCAGGTCGTTCAGAAGTCCTTCTGAAGGACTCAGAAAAAAACCAGAAATGGAGAGATATGTGCTGAAATGATAAGAAAGGGGCACAGAGAACAGGAAGGCTAGGCAGTAACAGCAGTAACTGTCTTCTGCAGGGCTAACTCTACTGTGCAGGAAGCAGCTTGGATAAAACAGATAACAGCTTAACTTGGCAAAGGTGTCTCTAATGTTCATTTAAAAACGTAGGGAACAGCTCAGCTAAGAAACACATAATTGCATGCAGGATGCTATTCTTGCACATATGAACTTCTGGGCCATTTTCAGCTAGCAAATTTGCACGCTATCATTTGCATGGTTCCAAAGCATCGTGTTTGTTGTTTTTTAACGTCTGGTGACTAACTAGAGAAGAGAACATTTGTTTGCAAATATCAAACCTGATCTTGAAGAAAACACCCATTTTTCATCCCCATGCAAACAGGGAAGGTGGCGTTCGGAGGACCACGCACTCTTGTCTTTAACAATGACAACTGCAGGTGGATTGGCTGGTGTTGACTATAATTTTAAAAATAGTTTTGTATTTTCGATTATATGGCATTTATTGTTATAGTAACAGAGCTTCAACTGCACATAGCCTGGCTGCCTTTGGTGGTGCGTTTTTGACATTAATTTTAAAATATTGGTGGTTTTAAAGACAATTCCAACTGAAAACTGCATCCCAATGAAAATTAAATCCTTTGGCCTCCCCTTCTTACTTCTCCTGTATTGGTTTGGAATCATGTAGCCCTAGTAGCTCCCTGTGTTAGGCTAACACTGTTGGTTGAATGCTTCTCAGCAATTAGAGTGAAGTTTATTGGAACTGGAAGATGGTAGCTGAGAGCTCACAAAATGGAGTGTATAATGGAACATTATAAAACAGGTTCTGTTTTCCTGGACTTCCTTCCTTTCCTCTTCTTTCTCCAGCCTTTCCTTCTCTCATCATTCTCACATAGGAAGCTCTGTGTACATCAAGACTACTCTCTATCAGGGTTTGGACCACAGCGAACTGTTCTTCCTGTTGCTTAGCAGTGTTCTTTCTCTGGGTCTGTTTGCCTTCATTTCTCAGTCAATCTCCCAGACTATCCATTAGTAGTAGAAGACATCATTGGTTTCCAGGAAACCAAGCCAACAAAGCATTATCAATGTTCTATGCTAACCATGCTTCTGACCTGATCTGAAGCAACCCTTGGAATGGACAGGGATGGCTGGATCCCCTGACTAGGACTCCAGGAAAGAGTTTGGGCAGCTCCCGTAAGCTCGGTTGTGTTAAAGCATTAGGTATTTCTGTGAATGATGGTTTGAAATCCACACATATATTCATAAATATCTTCCTACACTTCTTACACAGAATCTTTATGACTCAGGAAAGTCAATACAAATGATCTCCTTTTAAATATATTATCTTTCTGTATGGAGGCGTTGTGAGTGTTCCTAGGAAACTCTACCTAGGATTCAGATAAGAGAGGAAAACAGGTAGTTAATGATACAAAGATGCGTGTGAGACATTTTGTTATAACACTATAAAAACTTGTGACCAGTGTTCAAAATAAAGAATTCCAGCTTCCGGTACACTTACCTCATCGAATCAATGCTGTGGCTTTTTTCCCCCCCGCTGTCAGAACTAAGCACAGAATATTCAAGTGTTAACTAAGGAGAACAGAATGTAATGCTAGAGAAAAAAAAACCCTATGATCCCCATCTTATCTCAGTCTTCCTCCAGTTAATGATGTGAAATCACTCAAACACAGAATCTCACTGGGGCTCCCACTCAAAAGCTAAAGGTGTGTGCTGGCAAATAAAACATCATTGCCATAAAGACGACTGCTCTACATTTCAGCAGGGCTGGGTTGCACCTGAGTAGTTCTGTTATGTTGGGCTGTTTCTGCAATTTATGCATTTGCCAAAGTGTGCCCATTGACTTTTTTCCCCCAACACCGTATTGTTTTCATAGAACTTTCATCATTGTTGAAAACACCAGTCATTCCACTAAGCCTAAACCACAGGGCATGTTGTTTCAAAGGCTATGCATTATTGGTACGCTAGTTATATACTCTACTGTCTACTCGCTCAGTCATTTTCACGAGTGCTTGGCTGATGTTAATAAATGGGTAAGAAAGGCAAAACACAAATTCTTTTCCAATCATCAGCCTCTGTTTTGTATCAAATGGACCTTGCTCATCCTGTTCAGGATAATTAGCTACCTCCTATACCACTGAGGCCACTTCTTCATGGCCTCTACAACATCGCTCTGAGGTCATTTCAGCAAAGAAGATTCAGCTTGTGTGGAGAACAACTGTGTTTGCAGAGAGCAACTCAGTTTTACTCCTAAATTGAACTGAATACAAGATGAGACAAAGATGGGGCAAGAGAAACCCTGGGAATCAGGGTCTAGCTTTAACTACTCTATGCCTTTAGAAAAATTTTCAACAAAACTGATGAGATTTTCCCAAATACTGCAGGTAGCCCCAGTGGAGAGCCTTGTGGGAAGACATGCCTGGAGGAGAGGGATAACCAGTGGCTGGGGGTCACCCTTTCCAGACAGCCTGGAGAAAATGGCTCTATCGTGGTAGGTACTGAAGTGGGTCCACCAACTGAGACCAGTCCTGGAATCAGACTTTCGAGGTGTGACTTTCATATTTTTGTTTGACTTTTTGTTTTATCCAGACTTGTGGGCACAGGTGGAAAAATATTTTTTACATGAAGAGCGATAACAAACTCCCCACTGGCATTTGCTACGTCATGCCTTCTGATTTGCGGACAGAACTGAGTAAAAGGATGGCCCCGTGTTACAAAGGTAAGTGGGACTTGACCGAACTAGAGGAAGAGAAGCAAAGGAAGGAGTCCACTCGTTTGCATTTGCAGTTTTGCCTGCTCAAAGACGAAGAATATCCTTCATAAGGGCATTGTTAACTAACAGTATCCTTCCTTTGTTTACTTTGTGCAGTATCGATACTTTATACAAACATGCCATGGTTTTGAAAAGCAATTCTTCATTTTCATTTGAATAATTGTGGAAGCTAGTTGGCAACTATCCAACTTTGTACTAAATTTATATTTTCAAATCAGTCTAAGCATGTCTAATGTCAGGGAAACCATAGGATCCTCAAAGTCATGAAATTACATACAAAATTCTTATTAGAAAAAAAATGACCATAATTCTTGTTTTCCTAGAAACTTGTAGGGGTCTTCAAAAGGATTCAAGGCACTAGTCAGAGCAAAGCCTTCCCACTTCCTGTTCCCCAAGATATTCCTTGAAGATGTAAGGAATTACTGTTTATAGCAACACTTGGTTCTCAGCCTGTGTATCACATCTCCTTTGGGGCTCAGATAACAATTTGCCTGGGGTCACCTAAGACCATCAGAAAGCACAGATATTTACATTACAATGTATAACATTAGCAAAGTTTCACTTGTGAACCCTCAGCAAAACTAATTTTACAATGGGGGGGGGTCGTCACAACATGAGGACCTTTATGAAAAGGTTATAGCATTAGGAAGGTTGAAACCACTGGTCTAAATTTGGGTAACTCTGTCTCAATGGAAACCTGTATTTTATGTACAGAATTAAGATATATATTTAGATTTTGGGACAAATGTCAGTAGCTGTCAAGATAATATTTATAACAATCAGTAACTCTAAAACTGTCTTTAGAACACCAAAAATATGATGAACACCAATTCATTTTAATGATAAAAAATACTATTATTATCTCCCTTATCCTCCAAAGATAACCTTGATTACCTGTTAGAACTTTGAACTCATACTTAAATTTAGGCACTGGTTCTGATCATTTTAGGATCTTTCATATCTGGATTCTGATGTCCTGGAGAAGTCCATTTAATAACTGTTTATATTTTACCTTAAATGCAAGAAGATAAAATATGCATATTAAATTTTCAATTGCAATAAAACTCAGTCTGGAGTTCTGTATATTTCTTATTCTCTTTTGCCTTATAGTTTTATTTTATGTATTTAAACATTTTCCTGCAGGATTATTTTTCTAAAATATACCTATCTATATTCTTTTAGAAGTTAATATGAGCATAGCCTTATTAACATAGCACACACTTGAAAGGGGTGAGAAGTCATGGCAGGGAGTGCAGAGACATCCATGGAGTAATTTGTCAAAAGGAAGAAGTGGGCCTCAGTTTTTTTCATAGAAGTTTATGAAGGAAAGAGCATCAGGAGAAAAAGCAGGGCTGTGTCACTTAATAAACTCCAAAAGCTTTGCAGTAAGAGACCTTACACATCTGTCCACGTGGGTCTTGATTCTTTCTGTTAGGCAAAGCAGGAAGGAAGGGATAATAGCAGCAAAGTAGCATGAGACAATTGAACAGCCACCTGCAAAAAGAGTGAAATTGGATTTTTTTTTATTGGATATTTTATGTATTCTCATTTCAAATGTTATCCCCTTTCCCAGTTTCCCCTCCAGAAACCCCCTCTCTCATCCCTCCTCCCGTGTTTCTATGAGGGTGCCCCCTCCCACCTTCTCATTCCCACCTCACTGCTCTGGCATTCCCCTACAATGAGGAATCAAGCCTTCACAGGACCAAGGACTTCTATCCATGCCAGACAATGCCATCTTCTGCTACATATGTTGCTAGAGCCATGGGTCCCTCCATGTGCACTCTTTGGTTGGTGGTTTAGTCCCTGGGAGCTCTGGGGGATCTGGTTGGTTGATATTGTTGCTCTTCCTATGGGGTTGCAAACCTTTTCAGCTCCTTCAGTCCTTTCTCTAACTCCTCCATCGGGGTCCCCATGCTAAGTCCAATAGTCAGCTGCAAGCATCTGCCTCTGTATTTGTCAGGATCTGGCAGAGCCTCTCAGGAGACAGCTATAACAAACTCCTGTTAGCAAGCACTTCTTGGCATTCACAGTAGTTTCTGCGTTTGGTGTCTGTATATGGGATGAATCTCCGGGTGGGGCAGCCTTTCCTTCAGTCTCTGCTCCACACTTTGTCTCTGTACTTCCTTTAGACAGAAGCCCTTCTGAGTTAAGAATTTGGAGAGGAGTGGGGAGCCTTGCCTAACCTCTGGATATGGTCTCCACAGGTTCTCGCACCCCTTTGTTGGGCATTTCAGATAATCTCATCCCTGTTGGGTCCTGGGAACCTCTTGCTTTCCTGGCATCTGGGAGCTGCTGGTGGCTACCCCCTGTTTCCTGTCCCCCATTGCTACACACCTCTGTTCAAATTCCTGACCTTCTGTATATTATATCAGTCTCCTCTCATACCTGATCCTAGCTCCCCATTTTCCCTCTCCCTCCTTTCTTCCTCCCAAGTCCTTCCCACCCTCTGCCTCCTGTGAGGATTTTGTTCCCCCTTCTAAGAATGACTGAAGAAGCATTCACATTTTGGTCTTCTTTATTCTTGAGCTTCATATGGTCTGTGAATTGTATCTTGGATATTCTGAGCTTTGGGGCACTTATCAGTGAGTGCATACCATGTGCGTTTTTTTTGTGACTGGTTTACCACACTCAGGGTGATATTTTCTAGTTCCATCATTTGCTTAAGAATTTTAGTAAGTCATTGTTTTTAATAGCTGACTAGTACTCCGTTGTGTAAATGTACCACATTTTCTGTATCCATTCCTCTGTTGAGGGACATCTGGGTTCTTCCCAGCTTCTGGCTATTATAAATAAGGCTGCTATGATCATAGTGGAACATGTGTCATTGTTATATGTTGGAGCATCTTTTGGGTATATACCCAGTAGTGGTATATATAGTTGGATCCTCGGTTAGTACTATGTCCAATTTTCTGAGGAACTGCCAGACTGATTTCCAGAGTGGTTGTACCAGCTTGCAATCCCACCAGCAATGGAGGAGTGTTCCTCTTTCTTCACATCCCTGTCAGCATCTGCTGTCACCTGAGTTTTTGATCTTAGCCATTCTGACTGGTGTAAGGTGGAATCTCAGGGTTGCTTTGATTATCTTATACCATACACACAAGTAAACTTAAAATGCAATCAAACCTTGACTGTGAAGCCCCCAGGCCTGGAACCTCTGGAGAGTAACAGAGAGAGTAATGATTTCCTGGAGGTCACAACAAAAGATCAAGCTACAAAAGGGAAGGGACAAGTGGCAGTAGGGCAAGCATCAGAGTTTTTGCATAGCTCAGGAAGGCATCAAGTGAGCAGCGAGAGAAGCTGGAGTCAGGCATGTGCAAACATTCTCAGATGTGGTGATCATTACACAAATATATATGGAAACTCATCAAAGAGATACCACAAAACCAGTAACCTGATTGCAAGTCAGTTAAACCAAGATCTTTTCTCTTCAATGAAAGCAGAGATATGGCTGATGGTTTTATGAAGGGTGGTTGGTGTTACTAACCATCACAGACTGTAAATCAAACCTGGAGATCACCTCTTATCTTTTGAAATGGCTATTTGCCAAAAAGATGAGAGATAAATATTAGCCAAGGTGGCATGAATGACTCTACAGAGCATCATGAGAGACTCTACAGAAGGTTCTCAAGATAAAGAAAATAGAAACTCCACACACAATTCTATGGTCCTTTCGGGAGTGTGAGAGCAAAGGACTCATGGGTGGTGCATGTATGTGCGCTTACATACAATGGACTATCCTCTAGCTTTAGTAAGCGCTGCCATTTGGGATCCCATGCATGAGTATGGAGAACACTGTAAACCAAGCACAGAAAACAACAAGCAATTACATTTATATGTAAAATCTGAAAATACTAAACACAGGGAATAAGAGTGGCCGAGTGGTTGGGGGTGTGGGATGTGGAGCAGGATGAGGAGGTTCAGTCACAGGACCCTGAGTTTCAGTTTTGTCAGAGAAATGAATCTAGCAAGGGGTTTATATGCAACATGACAGCTTAGTGTGGGATTTTGCCAAGAAGGTAGATTCCCATTGTTGTGACCACATGTAGACAAAAAGTCACCATGGAAAGGGAGTGCGTTGCTGGGTGAATGAATAGCCATTCTACTTGTGTGTCCCACAGAATTATCGCTGTGCACCTCCAATATATGTAGTAACTCAGGGAACTGTAAACCTAAAGACTAAAATTCTAGCTCTTGGCCTTTCACTCAGTGATTCATTTTAACTTTTAGTTATGTGTTGCCAATACTTCCCATAAAGTGGAAAC
Source organism: Mus musculus (assembly GCF_000001635.26). Classification (NCBI taxonomy): domain Eukaryota; kingdom Metazoa; phylum Chordata; class Mammalia; order Rodentia; family Muridae; genus Mus; species Mus musculus. The sequence continues at coordinate 79,277,439 of NC_000068.7, forward strand.
AGAGGGAGAAATACCTTTAATTGTGATTCATGATGATAATTTGAAGGTTAATACAGGAGAACTGAATGATCTTAAATCATGAAAATTACTATTATTTTCAAAAGTAGAACATAAGACACAGATCTTAAGACTCATGTTTGTGAAAACCTCTGAGAAAAATAAAACTATGGTGAATGGTCATTATGATAAAAATTCAACCTGAACCATGAGAAGACTGAATCAGAAGGATTTTGAGTTAAAGGCCAGCCTGGGCTCTACAGCCAAACTCTGTCTCAAAATATATATTCCAACTTGTCTAAACCAATATTGAATTTCTGTTTTAGATTATACGAGAAAATTTGGAGAAAATTTTGCATCATGTCAAGCTGGAATATCTAGTTTTTACACACAGGTAACAGCTTAATACTACCTCCAGTGATTGTATATGTATAGAAGCTTAATTCTGGGGTTTCTCTAGACTTAGTGAGTAACATTTAAGTGATCTTAAGCTGTAGACTATTATTACCATGTTCACACCACCATCTGTTTTACATGTAATTTTAGAAAATTATAATTGTAGTTTTATAAATTGTAAAATTGTAAAAGGCTAATACTACATAGGATCAAGAATTTAGTGGAAGTCTAAAGTAGCTAGTTATTTATGTTGCTAACTTCAAAGATGAACATATCTATCCAAACATATTGTTTTAATTACTAGTTGAAAGTGAAGGAGATAAATGAGTCCCTTTTACATTAAAATTATGATAGTAGTGAGGCTTAAACTTACAATACCCTTGAAAATCAGAGATAATCCTGACCTCTTTCCGATACCCGAAACTCAATTATATCTTATCCTCAGTTTAAATGGTAGTAATAATAACAATAATAAATGTTGCAGGTTTTCTCAGAAACCCATTATAATTCCATAAATGGTCTCTAACTCCATGGAGATAAGACATTATCACTTTGGCTTCATTGCCTTTATCCATGTTAACATGTTAGAACAATTCCTCTTTTAGTTTGTATTGAACTGACTGCACTGAAAGCTGAGGGTTACATAGAGCATATACTATATGTTAATTAGCTTTGTTGCTCTGGGTTGTTATGCAACAGAGGCAAGAGCCTGGCCCACTCTTCCTTCCTTCCTTCCTTCCTTCCTTCCTTCCTTCCTTCCTTCCTTCCTTCCTTCCTTCCTAGTTAGGCTAAAATATGCCCTAAATTTCACTAGCCTTTTTATTATCTGAGCTGAGATTGTTAGGGACACTATTCAGTGATTTTTGCAAATTGAAATAAATTAAGTCTCCTTTACTCTCTGGTAACACATGATTATCCTGGTAATGAACTCTAATGAATTACACACAGATGATTGTCTTTCATTGACCCACATTGCCTTTGTCCCCAAAGCTTATTCTAGTGTCTAATGGCCCTGCCTTTGATATTTGAAACCCACTGGTAAATGGGCAAAAAGTTCCAGAGTTTCTTCTCTAAAATTCTATTCTTAGCTTTTCTGGCTATTTAACATATGGTTTTAAATTAATAAAATGTTCCCCTTTTTAAGCTTCAATACAAAATGCCTTTCCTGACTATTTGCCTAGAATGTTGTATATTTGCAAGAGGTTTGGTGTGGTATGATTTAACTTTCAAATCCTGAGTTTTCTCTTGCAGGATTTAATTGTGATGGGGGCCCCGGGATCATCGTACTGGACTGGCACCGTCTTTGTCTACAATATAACTACAAACCAATACAAAGCATTTGTAGACAGACAGAACCAAGTAAAATTTGGAAGCTACTTAGGTACTGTAAAAATCTGACCAACTTGAATTATCTGTGCCTTAGAAATGATATATGCACCCTACTGGCCAGTAACAATTAGGTATATCAGAAACTGTCTCAATTAAGCATAAAGCCAGCTGCATTTCTTTAACTGTGTATCTTATACTGACACAGGTAGCATTGTCATTGCTGCATCCCTATGTAGGAAGTGGTGAATGCTTACTTCATCTTAGGAAGCCCCCTCCCCAATTCCTTTTTTCTTCCTTTATTTTTTCTTTCCTTCTTTTCTTCCTTCTTTTCCTTCCTTTCATTGTTCTTTTCTGTTTTCTAAGACTAGGTCTCATGACGTAGCCCTAGTTGACCTCTGACACATGAGTGCTAGAATTAAAGGTGTGTGTCACCACTCCTGGCTCCCTAGGAAGTTTTTATGCTAACTCTGTATTAATGCATTCATTTAAATACATGGCTTTGAATATATATGCATTAATTCTTAGACTAGCAAATGAAAACCAATGGATCTTAAAATGACCTCCTAGCTGAAGAAGAGCATTGTGAAGTATATTCTAAAACTTATGATTTTGACTTCTTCCTTATAGAAGTTTTGTTTTTAAGATTATCTTGGACTGTTTCTCAAAGTTTAACCATTTTCATTATCCTTTTCTCCTTCCTCCTCATTGTTATTTCACAAGTCGAGAATATCATATTTGTCCCCTATATCTCTACAACATACATATTTTGTGACATCATTTCTCTTTACAGTAAAGTACATATGTTCTGTAGATTTTTTTGTTTTTGAACAAAGCACAGGCTTGTTTGACCCATACGTGCTTTAAGTGTGAGCATTTTGTGTTCAGAAAGGGCAGTGATAAAACAAGTAGGATATTACTATCATTCCAACAGAATTCCTCAGACATTACCTTATGTGATTGAACTATGGCTTGAAGTATTACAGGAAATGTAACCCATTTTCTGTCTCTTATCACACAAAGTTATATATTTATGTAAAGTCCCTGCAATAGAAAGATTGCATGAAACCTGTAAAGATTGTCCTTTGAGAGCTTCAGAGTTTTGTGTACTCTCAGATGTTGCATCTGTAATCCTGGATGACCATTTGATAATCATATCACACAGACAATAACAGATCAAGTGTCAAGGTCATATTTTCAATATAGAGAGCTTGGAAATTCAAACCTGTATCATTGTTTTTATAATATATATCTTTAAATTGCTTAAATGCCCATTTTAAGGTAATATAAATGTTTTTTGAGGTTCTCTGTAAGCTAGTCACTTTGAGTAGTTTTGGTTACCTCAATGCAAAGAGTTAGAAAAGCATATATCTGCGGGGAATGATGTGCCTCATGCGTTTCTCTCCCCTTATGCAGGCTACTCAGTTGGAGCTGGACATTTTCGAAGTCCACATACTACCGAAGTCGTGGGAGGAGCCCCTCAACACGAACAGATAGGAAAAGTAAGACTTGCATTTTCTCTCTCTCTCTCTATTTCTTCACAACATCTTGAATAGATTATATGACAGAGTAAAGTGTTAAAGAGACACTGCAAAATATAAGATTCAAATGATGAGCAGTATATTGCATCAGTTGAATCTGTTCAAGATTTATTTATAGCTCTCAAAGAAATTTAGCTGGAAAATTCTAAAGGGAACTATATAACTTAAATGAGGCTTTGTTATGAGTAAATTGATAATATATAAATAACAAATTATAGATAATATAGTGTGATAATAAATAAATAAAATATAATTATCTATAGATGCCCAGAAAATAAATTTACTGGTTATTATTTAATAAGAGGGAGTTGAGACAGGCCATGCTGCATGATAAGACTAGAAAAAATAGAATAGAATAGAATAGAATAGAATAGAATAGAATAGAATAGAATAGAATAGAATAGAACAGAACAGAACAGAATAGAATAGAATAGAATAGAATAATTCTAGCTCTAGGTTTTTCTACTTTTCCACATGAATATTGGGACCTCAAAAAGTTTTTCTTTGGTAAACCCTTTTCTGTTTTGTTTTGGTTTTTTTTTTCCCTACGGGATCCAAAAGTTAGTTTTTGGGATGATAGGGTTTCAAGTCAAGCATATCAATGTAAATATTAATATTACATATCATTTTTAAAATTTGTAGTGGTAACAATTTTATTAAACACTTGATATTTTATGTTTGTCCATTTACGTGTTGTAGAGATTGATATTTTTATTAAACAAATAAGTTGGATTATTTTTAAGAGAAAATTTGATAAGAAAGTAAATGTCTTTGGATTCTTTCCCCCAATTGCAGGCATATATATTTAGCATTGATGAAAACGAACTGAACATCGTATATGAAATGAAAGGTAAAAAGGTAAATACATTTCTGCTTTTGGTGTTGCTGGGGGCTTCTATGAATAGTGCCGTGTATTCTCATTGCATATATTCTTTGCTTTGGAACAGCTTGGCTCATACTTTGGAGCTTCTGTCTGCGCTGTGGACCTCAATGCAGATGGCTTCTCAGATCTCCTTGTTGGAGCTCCCATGCAGAGCACCATCAGGGAGGAAGGAAGAGTATTCGTGTACATCAACTCTGGCATGGTATGTCTGATTGTCCCCAAACTGGAAGTCATACGTGAATTATAATTCAGACTGAATCTGCTCTTACTTTAGAGTTATGAGATTACAGGTTCTTTTTGAAATTAGTGTGTTCATGTACACAAGTGCAAGACGCATGTTCATGCATGCTTCTCCGTGCCATGGTACATACGTGGAGGCCAGAGCAAAGCAGGCCTCTCATTCTACTGCATATTCCTGAGATCCAACTTGGATCATGAGACTCATACAAGAAGCACTTTTATCCACTGAGCACCTTTGTCAGGCCATAGATGGATAGTCTTAAGCTTATTTGATGGACCAAAGTAAAATTTCTACTGTTGTATTGACGCTCCGAAAATGAAACCAAGCATGCCAATGAGTAACTATTCCAGAAACCTGAGACAGAACACAAAGGAATCTATGGGCACAGCCTGTGCGAGTTCACTCTAGTAATTAAAACCTCCTTTAGTTTAATTTTCACACAAATATAATTTGGAAGAATGGTTTTTGCAGATACTTCAAAGCAGATGTTTGTATAACTCAATAATTATCATTCTTATATAACTTAGTAAGTTATTAGGAATAGATGAAGCATTCAATATTTTCAACTTCTTCATTTGCAAACAGAAATAAAGTCTGTTGATAAAAAACTATTGCACACTTCAGTTGGATTAGATTCTAAAATAATATGAGATTGGCATCACTTATTCTGAAGTGGCTACATTATTAAGTTAGATATTTACTGAATATTATTCATTTTAAGTCATGAGCAATATTTGGTCCTTTGGTTTGAAAATAAGACTGGGCTTGTAAGAAAGCAGGTTCACTTTCTAGGACACAGCATCTTTTAGTCACGATTTAGTAAAGTGCACTTGTAACCTTGCTCACTCAAAGTTTTTCAGAAAATTTAATAAGTTTTCACTTCCAATGTTATGCTAAACTCTACACAATGCAAAAGAAAAGGCTTCTAGGGTTCCAGGGTGGACGTCTTAAAGTTCTGAAAATAGACTAGAGGGTTACAGATGCAGAGGTTCCCGAACTTTCTTTAAACTAAAATATATTGTTCTCTGTATAGGATTGTCTCAGATATCATTAATGGCAGCATGAAAACAATTGTACTTCACATTTCATAGATGTGAAGTTGTCCCCACTCACAGATGCCCTTCCTTGTATTCACTTACCCTTAGTCAGCAAGTATCTCTCATTTTTCCCTTGTGGCAAATATCTGGTATATTTTAAACAAGGAAATGTTTTAAAAGTAGTTTAACAGTAAAAATCATTGCTAAAATAAAAGAACATTTTTTCCTCCACAGAAATCTTAGACCATCCACATATGAAAACAGATAAAGGGAATGCTCAGAGAGCAAAGGACCAGTCACTAGGCTGCCCTTCCCTCTGACTGACCCAGACGCACTGCTGTGGAACACAGATCGGCTTAGTAACTGGATGCCATTTTTAGATCCCACAGTGTGGATTTCTATTCTTCTCTTTGCACTTACCTATTTCTAAACTCTCTGAAATGGCACTAGCCGCTAAGAAACACAACAGTTTCTTTCCCCCATTTGTCATTGCCTGTGCTCAGGATAGGACTCATCTGTTTTGTTTACCCTTGTTGTTTTGTGGCCCATACAAGTCCTAGATCAGCAGACACTCCAGAATTATTGTCAATGAACTGAAAGAAAGAAGGTTATTTGAAGGACTTGGGTTTTGACCTAATCTATTAAATAGCTCTCAGGGGTCCTCAGTGAGCACTTAGTTGCTATTCTTGATGACTGTAGGCTACTTGAACAGGAGCAATTACCACATATTCTCCTGGAACTCTTCTAAGTCGGCATTGTCTTGAGGGTATACATCACATGTCTTCACAGAAACCCCGCCTCTCTTCCCTTTAGTCATTTCCTAAGGCGCCAGCCCATTGTATCCTTCAGTCCTTGGATTTAATCCCATTCCATGTCAATGATAGTGATTACATCTGTAGAGATAGATTCAAATTTTAAATTCATTTAGAACAAAAATGAGCCTTAGTGAAAATCTGGAATGGGAAATACTATCAAAAAAAGCTGAGAATAATCCCAGTTGTGACTCAGAGCTCATTCTCACAGCATACTTGGACAGTTCATCCTATATACAATAACAGCTCACCTTCAGCTTCAAAGATGATGATAAGTGCACTGCTGCTTAGATAAGGTTCCAAAGGGCAGCTTAGGTCACATCATCTGTTATCTCAGAGACCTCCATGGCTTGCTATCCTTTGCTTCAGAAAGAGTAAATTTCCCTTTTAATCCATTTGCTATATACTGTAAGACAGCAATGTGTCTTTTGCTGTCATGTTCATTATATATGTTTATTAATTAATAAACATATGTAGCTGTTTTCTGTAGATCACAGTCACACTTTCCTTGCAGTAGCCACCTTACATGTCCCTTTGTGAAGTCTCTCTCAGGTCGTCTTTCCATTCTGCTCCTTATTGGAATTCCTTCCTTGCTTCAGTTAGAACTATTCTCCCTTCTTCTCATTAGTGCAAAAGTAATTTGTACGTGTAAGTCATGTGCATGCTTGTATAAAGCCCGTCTTGTATCCATGGTTCCTGGAGGAAGCAGGGTGTTGCTTACATATACTCCTCCATGGCCCCTTTCACTGGTTCACTCTGCCCAGTGAGTGCATTGTCTTTAGCAAGAGCTCAATAAATGTTTGTTAAATTGAATTATTAAAATGATTTATTGGATTTTCAAAGCTGGGGATCTTGGGTTCGACAATTTCCCATGTCCTCTGAGCTCTAATCACACTATTCTATGTGTTGACTTAATAAATATTTATTGAATTGAACTGGGATGTGTGTACTGAAGCTCTCTCTGTGGTTTGATGCATTAGAAAAATCCATATCCAATTATAGCAGTAAAGCACGTGACAAGTTGCCAGGCGGCTTTATAATGACACCTCTCTTTCCATCCTCATCTAGGGAGCTGTGATGGTTGAAATGGAAAGGGTCCTTGTCGGAAGTGACAAATATGCTGCAAGATTTGGGGAGTCTATAGCGAATCTTGGCGACATTGACAATGACGGCTTTGAAGGTAATTAAAAATCTCTAGTTTGGTACTTAATTTCTACATTTAAAATAGCTCAAGGAAGCAAATGTGATTGTAGTTTTGTGCTTGTTCACCTTTTTGTTGAAAGAGGAACCAGAATGATATGCCACCTAGATTTTGAAAATGTTATGTCAGTTATTAATCTTTATCACAGTTAATTAGAGGGGGTTATTCAAAGCATTTTTATTGGTTCTAAAGGTACCATTGATTATAAGTAGCATCATTCTTTACTCATCTCTAAAATGATGCTTATCAACTCTTGATATCCATCATTTTACTATTTAAAAATGATCCTGATATTAGAAAGAAATTATGAGGTGTCTATATCATTGGAGCATGATATTTAACTACCAGTACAGCCCAGAAACTGAGCAAACCCAACTGAGTCTGGAGGTGAAAGTGGAGCATGTTCTGGTGCCCCCTGCTATGCCTGGAGTACTGTCTGGAGCTGCTTTGCTCTAGGATCTGGCAAGGACCCAGCAAAAGTCATAGCATTGGTGAGGGGCAGAGTAGTGGCTATCCACCAATTGACCTTGAAGCATTTACATGATTAATAAATGGCACTGTCTTAACCATGCATCCTGCCCTAGACATCAGGCTTGCAGTAGAAATGCCTTCCTCTGCACCTGTCTGCTCTCAGCCTACTACTGGGAGTTAACTGGGCCCATGAAACTGCACACATAGGATAAATATGTGTTAGAGGAGAGTATATGGTTTCCCAGAGTGCAATAACTTCCTACAATTTAGAAAGTAAGTTTTTAATGTTTATTTTCATGCCTTGGAATTGAATCTTCTTGATATTGCCACTGATAATTAAAATATGGTTTGTCTTAAATAGCAGTCAAAATTACCACTGTAGTTGTGAAAAAATTGAGACAATAAGTAATATCATGAAAATAAACTTTCTGTTCTTCAGATATCAGTTAAAATAATTAAAACACTGCATATTATTAAGTGCATTAATATGCCTCCATAGCATCATGTGGTATAACAATGACATGTTCTTGCAGCTATGGAATGTTAATTTTCTTCTTCGTGTTACATGTATTTACATCACTTAAGCAATGAGATGAGTCAGCATGTTTGTTACTCTTGAGTTGTTTTTTTCCATGTTTTAATCCCAGTGTCATAAATTCAACATTAATCACAATAAATTCATTCTGTCATTATTTTACAAACAAGACATTTTCTGAAATTCTATTTGTATGTGTGTGTATCTCTAATTACCACTACTGGAAGAAGAATGGATTCAGAAACCATTTTACTATAATAGAAAAGTCTAGAGATTCAAAACTAAGGTTCCTGTGGTCATACAGTCTCCCATTATAACACGCCAGATGCTGTTATATGCATTTGATGTGTTACATCCTCTCATACCAAGCACATTTGTCTTTGTGTGCTCTCATTCCATGAGTGGGAAGCAAGACACATAGAATAAACACTGGGGACATACAGAGCAGCAGGGCACAGCGACAGAGCTGAGGTGTCAAGAGGTATGTTTGCAGCCCCCGTACGCTTATCCGTTATGACAGAGTGTGCTGCAAAACCACCCACTCTGGTATTTTCCATACGCAAAATATTATGCATAATCTTGAAGCTCATGTAGTTAGTTTTTTGTTTTTTGTTTTCCTGGCATAGTGGTTGTATTTCCTTATAAGAGGGAGTTTTGAAGTGGATGCTCACAGTCAGCTATTGGATGGATCACAGGGCCCCCAGTGGAGGAGCTAGAGAAAGCACCCAAGGAGCTAAAGGGGTCTGCAACCCTATAGGTGGAACAACAATATGAACTAACCAGTACCTCTGGAGCTTGTGTCTCTAGCTGCATATGTATCAGAAGATGGCCTAGTCGGCCATCATTGGGAAGAGAGGCCCCGTGGTCTTGCAAACTTTATATGCCTCAGTACAGGGGAATGCCAGGGCCAAGAAGTGGAAGTGGGTGGGTAGGGGAATGGGGTGGGGAGGAGGGTCTGGGGAACTTTTGGGATAGCATTTGAAATGTAAATGAAGAAAATATCTAATTTAAAACATAGAGGGAGTCTTCATATTATGACACATGCATTCAGAATCATGAAGGCTAGCTTTCCAAGTTCATCCTTTGCATCAAGAGTTTTAATATTTTCATGATTTAAATCCGACAGATATTGCTATTGGTGCACCACAAGAAGACGACTTGAGAGGTGCTGTCTACATTTACAATGGCCGAGTCGATGGAATCTCCTCCACCTACTCACAGGTAAGATGCTCTTCAGACTTGCACAGGAACATCAGAGACTAAAGTACCCTCAGTATTTGTCTGGTAACGTGGACTTGTTGTCTCTCTCAAATATGTAACATTTTTATTTCACCACATAATATTGGTATGTGATCTTATTTTAACTCTCAATACAATTTTCTTTAAACCCTTTATTGCCACTAGTGTTCCATTCCATTTTTTTTCTTGTCCTTATGTGTGACAGCACATCTGTGTTTTTGAGGCAATGGCCATTATTTCCCAACTTTGCCCACTTGGATACCAAGCGCAGGTAAAGCTTTATGCTTTACAGAGCTAGCACAGGGAGTGAAATGCATTCATGAGACCATGTTTCTTTCTAAGTATAATAGTTAAACTAATAATATCTTAATACAAATTTATGACAAAACTCTCATTTCAATTCTATATCTTGACACCTCCAGATATTTCAGTGTAGAAAAAGACCTACATTCTAAGAAAGATTTTTTTCAGAGATTTGCTAGCTAACATTATTTTGGTGTGACCAAAAATAGGCAAGTGACCCTCTAAATTTAATTTAAAAGTTAGGTATATGTCAAGTCAAAGACTGATTTTTTTCTTCCTGTGAATAGTACCCATGTATTTCTAATTCAGTGTTTGGACATGAAATTAAATAGATGGAGCAGACTGAGGTGTGGAGTGTTCTTGAACGGAAAGGAGCAATCTGTCGAAACCAGTAGGTTTTCATCAGACATCTGAATAGTAATATATGATAAAGAGTAATAGATATCTTATTTTTCAAAATCTCTGTTTATTTATTAATGTTGATTATGGAAGTAAAAGCAGAACTTGAAAAAATTCAAAGACAAGAAATAAGTAATTGTTTTGGAAACACTAAAAATTATCCTATAAAATATTGCCTTTTTCACAACATAAAGTTTTTGTAACAAAATAGATTTCAGGTGTTTTTAAAGGTGGGAAATTTTACATCTCTTAAAGTGTAAGAATGTGTTTTCTTGGTCAGTGTGCTAAGACAAGCCTGAGAAGATCCATTATTTAACTAAGTAAAATCTTGGAAATATTAGATATTCCCAACAAGATTACACAACACAGCCCCTTTATTTTTCCTAGAGAATTGAAGGACAGCAAATCAGCAAATCATTAAGGATGTTTGGACAATCTATCTCAGGACAAATTGATGCAGACAACAATGGATATGTTGGTGAGTAGATATGTCCATTTTCAGGTCTGGGAAGGAAAAAAATTTTTTTGTGGGATGCTGCTTTAGTGTGAACATAGAAAGCCAATGTGAAGGACTTCAGATTACTCATAATTGTGTTCTTGAGAAAGAAAAGAAGTACGTAAGAAACCAATCAAACGTGATGAAAAGCAAGGAGATATCTGTTTTGAAAGACGTGAAAGGCGCCTTCTGGAGGAATGCTTCCGGCTTAAAGCTTTATATTTTGTTTGGCAGCCCTGTTGCAAGCATCTAGCATCCCGTTTCATTTCTTTCTTATAAAACGATTGCTGCTGCTACTTCTGGGTGCGTAGATTCAGACATATCATGAAATGGATCTGAGGATGCGAGCTTGCCGTTCCCAATTATGTTTCTGTAAATGCTATTTTGATACAGTTGAAATGTGATGATTAGTATTTGCTGCTGCAAGGTTATTCTCTTTAACTAATAGTGATTGGTAATCTACCCTGTTGATTTATTATTTTTTTATTATTATTACTATTCTGCAGATGTAGCCGTTGGTGCATTTCAATCTGATTCTGCAGTGTTGCTAAGGTGAGGTTGATGTGTGTCACTCCTTAATGACAGTTGGGCCTAATTGTAGAGTGTGGGCGGCAGGTTTTAAAAGCAACGGCCTTGATGATGCTCCTTTTGGTATCCTGGAGTCCTATCATTAAACTTTGGGATATTTTTTCTCACCTTGTTTAGACATAATTAAACAGACCATCAGATAAAGCTAATGGTTTTATAGATTTAAGTGAAAAGTTCTCTTAATCTGTACACAAAATATAATCATGCATGTATGTACATACCACTAAGTAAGCATTTTAATGACGTTGCTTGTTTGTTGGGAACAAATGTAATTACTGTCTTTACAGTAAGATTATTCTATAACTAATATTAATAATTTTATTGCCTTCTTAGGACAAGGCCTGTAGTGATTGTTGAAGCATCTTTAAGCCATCCTGAGTCTGTAAATAGGACAAAGTTTGACTGTACTGAAAATGGACTTCCATCTGTGTGCATGCATCTTACACTGTGTTTCTCATATAAAGGCAAAGAGGTCCCAGGCTACATCGGTAAGCACAGCCCACAGAACTAATACCATACACTCATTCTGTAATCCAGGAGTCAATTGTGTGCCCTCATCATCCATTATCATGAGCATTTGACATTTCTTTAGAGCAGAATGGAACAATCTTTTGATATGCACCTCTTGTCTGTCTTGTTTTTGTTGTTGTTGTTCTCAATTTGTTCTAGCCAGCATATGAGGCACAAAGGAGGTTTAGTGCATAACTCAAGAGGAGGAGCTAAGGCCACCCCTTGCTGCGTTAATTTAAGGTGAACCCTCTGTGTGTAACCTGTGAAATCTTCAGAATCAAACGAGGGCACCACAGCTCCCCTGCTTGACAGGGCTCCTCTTGAAATGTTTTTATTGTTACTACTGCCTTTTCCACAGAAATGGAGAAAGAACATAGAGCCTTGGGGATGCTGTGTAGGTGTCACATCACTGAATTACACCCTCAACGCTACTGAGCTTGTAAAACCTGGAGCATAGCATAGGTATGAAGGAGTAAGAGGCACAGGGTCTTCATCTAAAGTGTATGCTGTTATATTTGAATAATTAAAGATGCTTCTCTGGAGGCTGGACCTGGATTTAGTATATGTAATATGCTGCCACCCTCAGCTCTGAGAACTGTGCCCCTTTTCCATTTATAGGGAACTCTTCAATTGACTGCCATAGAGAATATAGCATTAATATGGATCATTCAAGAGGGTAGTTAATGCTAACTTTCACACATACACACACACACACACACAGAGAGAGAGAGAGAGAGAGAGAGAGAGAGAGAGAGAGAGAGAGAGAGAGAGAGAGCAGCCTTTAGAATAGTTACTAATGAAAATGGCCCCCAGTAAGTCATACTTCTACCTGGGGTTATCATCGTTTGGATATTAGTCACTTGTGAAATTGATTGAGCAACAACTGAATAGGCTGCTGTTATATAAAGATCACAGAGGCTGCCAATTGCTTATGGAGCCAAACTTTTGATGTGTAATAGAGGTTCCAGTCTGAGCAATTTTGTTATGTAATGGGCAGCATGAACCCAGCATCTGTACTTTATGAGACTCATTTTTTAATAATGCTCTTGAAAAGCCCTGGCCAAAGCTGAAGTAATAAAAAGATGGGCAAAGCTTCATCTGGTTATTGGCACCTGGGGAGTGTGACCCCAGAGTGAATTACACATTAGCATAGACAAGCGGATGGATTATCTGAAAGATACACAGAGTGGATGCGGCTGTCTCCTTGTTCTTCCAACTCCTTTGCACTAGATCTGTTTCTTAATGTCTGAAAATGAATATATGAAACACAAATAATCACAGTGTTCTTATGAAAGCGGCTCTGGTAAGAATAACCCACATGGTAGCTTGGTGAGGTCATTATGTTCTGCCTCTTGAGGGGAATACATTTGTAGTCCCTCCTTTACCTTTGCTCTGGACTCAGGTGATAAATTTGAAAATGGTTACTTCAGTTGCAACTCTCTCTTGCTTTCTAGGTAATTATATTACAGTTATTGTAATTTTGAATTCAATTGATTTAGACTTTATTTTCTAAATTAAATGATGGTTGAAAGGTTTATTTGAAAATGAATGTAAGACTAACAAGTTTGATGCATACATTGTGGGCAAAATACCTTCAGAAAAGTATGTTTCTTTTCAGATGTAAATGAATGTTGCAGAAATTATATATATATATATATATATATATTTTTTTTTTAAATTTACTTAGATATCATTACTCCTGTGCAGTGAGGGCAACTCAGTGGAGGACTGCTCTCAAGTCACTTTGTAAAGAACCCTTTTAGAGTCAGGAAATGAGGCTTACTTCCTAGCTATAATCTGCTTTGATGATTTTATGGCTTTTAAAATCCCCCTCTTCTTTTTTGATCCAAGGATCTTGTTTTTCAGCTAAATATTAACTATGTCGGATTTTAACCACCCCTAAACCACTAGAATATTTGAGAGAAAGATTATATACTTCTCATTTTCATTTTAGATTAACTTTAGAGGGTCAAACCATGAGCAGTAAAGTCACAAAGAATGAATAATTGGTGATTGGACTGAAAGGAAGGTATTTTTTTAGTAAGCCATTTTATAAATTTTTGGGTTTTGACCTGGTTGTTCATTTTATATAGGAAAATTAAATAAAATATCAAACTTTCAAATAAGAAACACAAAATTAAGGGACCCATACTATATTAGACATTAGGCATGCACCACACAAGTCAGCTATTGTACAAGACAGATTCATCCTGAGAGATGCTGGAGCTCACGGCTCTAGACACACTTCTGTCATTGGCTGATGCATAGACAAACAGACTCGTTCGGTTAGCCAAGATTTTTGTGTGGTTTTCTCATTCTTATATGTGAAAAGATTAAGCAAATAACTAAAGGTGTTAATAAAGATAACTGGAAAATAAGTTAATAATTTTTTATTTTATTAAATATAATTTTAAAGAATATTTTATTTCTTTCTTTTTTCATACTTCAGTTTATCTGCTTCACACTGATCCAAGGAAAGAACTCAGGGAACTTCCTGGTTGACTTGTAACTGCTAATACCTCAGTGCCTTAGGAATGGATGCTAATCACGATGCTTTCTCTGTTTTTGCAGTTTTGTTTTACAATGTGAGCTTGGATGTGCACAGGAAGGCAGAGTCTCCGTCAAGATTTTATTTCTTCTCTAATGGGACTTCTGACGTGATTACAGGAAGCATACGAGTTTCAAGCAGTGGAGAGAAATGTAGGACACACCAGGCATTCATGCGGGTAAGGGAAACTACTTAACGATGAAATACAGACATCCCAATTGTCCATGCGGCAGCAAGTTACTGTGTGTTTATGGGCTGTTAGCTTCCTGTCCCGGTTAAAACATTAGGCAGCATCAACCTGGAGGATGCAAAGTCTATTTCTGGATGTATCTTTATCTTCATCTATCACATTTGTCTGTGTCCTTGCATCCAGAGACTTTCTCTTCCTCTGATTGCTATTCCCTGTGCTCCTTTACCCAGTTGTTTGGAAATGTACCTGTATTGTTCTGCAGAGCCTCAGATGGTTTCTATGGTGTGTTTGGGGATGTTAGTTTGCTTTTCATGACCTCAGCTAGGCAGAAGCCAGCACGAATGCATTGGGGCTATTAGTCCTCGCTGCAGCTTTGTTGGGGTGTCAATGGGAGCTTGTGCAATTGAGGCTCGGTAAGGCTCATTTGTGGGCCAGGATGACAGCTCTCATGATGGTTCGGGGGTGGATAATCCTGCCAAAGCACAGCAAATTTCATGTTTCTTTTATGAAAACACTCATTCCCGAGCCAAGCACCATGCTCCTCACGTTGGTTAAATTTTAGCATCTGCTGCTGTGCCAGGTTCCCCCCCACCCCCACTGGGGAATCATGTATTCCATCAGAAAATCTATTGTCACAAGGAAGCCCAACTATTCCTAGGAGCCCTTTCTGGGATTTGGAATAGTAGCCTCAGCTTAGAATATAATATTCCCTAAGATACTTACTCCAGGAAAGGCAAACAAGCATCAAGACTGGTTCACTGTGTCTTCTGAGAGCACTAACAGGCCATTTCCCCATCTCCCTTCACAGGGTTTATTATGCTAGAGTAAAGCTGTAAGATGGGTCAGAGCCAAACACATAGAACAGTATTTATGTAGCCATCGGTTAGGTGGCATGGATACGAGAGGCTCTTTTATTTTCTTCCTTCACAGATGCGTTTTGACTTATATTAGTCAATTACAGAGAGAAGGGCTGAGGCCATTTTCAGGGCAACATGAGGACCACCTTTAGATGTTCTCAAGGAAACAGGTTGTGTTTAAGTTGCAAAAATAGCAGCAATTTGAGTTTGATTTATTTTGTCCTGTTCCCTGGCGTTGTTCCTAGTAATAAAGGACTGGATCATCCAAATTGTACATTTTCTTCAGAGCACATTTGGAGTAGAATTAGAGCTTAGCAGAAGTTTCCACGATCTGTGTCATGTGTCCACTCAGAATTGCCATGGCTTTTGTGATAATGAGGGGCACTGTTGATGTTGGGCCCTATCATGAATGTATTATTATTATTATTATTATTACTATTAGTATTGCTATTGTAAGGCTGGAGAGCAATAACAGTGGGCTAGGCAGACTCTCCAGCATTTAATTGCATCCCAAGTCCTCCTATTCTATGGCAAACATTTAATTATAGTATCTAGTGATGCGATGGGGCATGCACTATGTGGAGCTTAAAAAAAGTCATTGTTTTCTCCGTTTTTTTCTTTCCTAAGTTACATAAGCAACTTCAACCTTCATTTACAACAAACCCAGAGAAGACGTAGGAACCACAGAAGCAACAGTTTCAGCTTTGAGTTCCGGCAAGGAGCTGTAGCTATTGTACAAGTGTCAGTGCAGTCTCCTACCCCTGCCTGTCTGGTGGCCCACACCATTAGGAGACATTAGCATTCTTATTGTTCACAGTTTAAAGCACAGGATAGCAACCCCACATCTTATTCTCTCTCTCTCTCTCTCTCTCTCTCTCTCTCTCTCTCTCTCTCCCTTTTTCCTGATGAAACAAAGAAGATGGGCAGTGGTCAGATTGGCTGGCTAGTTCTTGTGTTCCGTAAAAGATATCTGGTATCAGAATGTATGCATTTGACCTAGAGCCCCTCAAGATTAAATGTGCGAACATATCTTGATATAGTATTCAGGGGCATTGGGGAGGTAGCTCAACTTGTTAATCTTGTTGTTCTTCCAAAGGACCAGAGGTTAGTTCCCAACACATAACTCACGACCTCCCATAAGTCTAGTTCCAGACGATATGACCTTGTATGGCCTTCCATGACTCCCACACACACAGATGCATGTACACACACACACACACTTGTGTCACACATGAATAACAAATACAAATAAAATTAAATCTTTAGAGTAGTCTTTAGAGTCTTGATTTCAGGCTCAGGACACTCAGCATTCAGGACTCCCTGCTAGTGGATACCAATTAAAGCTCAATTTTCTCTTTCACTAAGTTCTCTGGGTGCCACTGGGTGTTTATTAAATAGATTGTGTCAGCTTCTGTTTGAGACTCTTATACATTATCAGTGACTAAAAAATAGCAAGATCACACCCTTCATGCAGTTTCTATGCTGGTGGTAAGAAACAAAAGCATGCTGGGAAAGAAAGCTCCAGTATTCTACAAGATTATACAGACAAGGGAAAACAAGTGAAGGAGGAGGAGCCGAGGACAGGAGAGAGTGAGATGCTGGTTGGGAGGTGGACATAAGTAGGAACAATATACATAAGAGTAGGGCTCATTTAGAAGGTGATATCTAAGGAAAGATTGAAGGATTGAGGATTTTTCCCCCATGCAAAAAAAGCAAGGCTGTGGCCCCTAACTTCAGTGTATAGCAGCAATATGTATAAGACTTCTCAAACAATATGGTGGACTGTAGGTAGAGCTATTGACTGCACAGACCTGCAGAAGCTATGGAGATCTGCTGTTTGATCAAGTCCCTGCATGGTACATGTGAGAATCTCAGACAAAGGAGCAGAAGGTTCTGGGACCCAGTTTTCAAATGCTTCAGGACAAGAAGATAGCAGGTTGGTTTGGGGGACAATAGAGAGGTGAGGTTGACTAACAAAAGTGAAGAGTGGGGATGAAGGGAGAACACTTGCAGACAGACCTGAGGGTATCTGTGAGTTTTTCTCTAGTGAGCTGGAGATTTATGGTAGAAATTTGAGCTGAGTATATGTGACTTCAGTATGAAAAGCACTTTGGCTGCTGTGGAGAGAGGATTGATGGATCATAGGTTGCAAGCATTGACACAGAAAAGACTACTGATATCACCAAGGTCAGAGTAATGTTTCCATCAGAGGTGGTTGAAGACAGATTCTATGCCATTTACTAACAGACACTATATCAGTCACCTGAAGGAGAGTCATCAAGACGAGTACAGAGTGGTTGGCCCCTAGCAACCAAATACATAATTTCTATAAGTTCAGAAAAACAAATACTGCAAAAAAAAAAAAAAAACAACTTTTACTTGGAACACTCTATTGTTCAGTTGTTACCTTGCTGAGATGAAGACATATTTAACTTCTCAAATAAATTATCAGTTAATCATGGGCATATACTAATCTATACTTGGAGAAGGGTAACAGGAAGGCCTGTCACCATCAACATTCTGAAATCCAGTAATTCAGTACCTTACAATTAGACTTGTGTGATAGCTGAGGGGTGAAAGAGAAAAAAATCATATGGAAATAATTGAGAAAAGATAGGGTTATTTTTTTTTAGGGCCTGGTGAAAATTAGCGTGTGTTTGTGTATGTATGTATGTGTTTGCGTGTTTGTGTGTGTGTGGCAGTGGTTGTATCTCTCAGCATATATTAAACATCAAAGTTTTTATGCTTTAACGAGATGATTTGTATGACATGTAAATGGTATGTCAATAAAGGCATTATTCTTAAAAGCACCTCCATAGGCTTCTCCAGTGCTAGTGACATGGCCCTCCTCCCTCTGTACTTGCCCATGAATGTGGGAAAATGATTATCCTCACACATCTATGTGGATTCATGCTTGATAGACCGGGACAGAAGTGCTAAAATAGCCTTGTATCTATTGACTCTTCCTGTGCAGAATGGATGTATTAGTAAATATCTTCAAATGTTTATGGCTGACTAACTTCCTATTTTGACCAGATCTATTTAAAATATTTTTTTCTAGTACTTAAGTAAAATGAGAAGATGTGAACCTGCAGTTTAGTTGTCAACTTGGTCAGACCTACAGAGTTCTCTGAAAGAAAAAGAATACAGACTTTGGCTAATTTTAGGCACACACTGCCTTAGTCAGAGTTTCTATTCCTGCACAGACATCATGACCAAGAAGCAAGTTGGGGAGGAAAGGGTTTATTCAGCTTACACTTCCACGTTGTTGTTCATCACCAAAGGAAGTCAGGACTGGAACTCAAGCAGGTCAGGAATCAGGAGCTGTTGCAGAGGCCCTGGAGGGATGTTACTTACTGGCTTGCTTCCCCTGGCTTGCTCAGTTTGCTCTCTTATAGAACCCAAGACTACCAGCCCAGAGATGGTCCCACCCACAAGGGGCTCTCCCCCTCTTGATCAGTAATTGAGAAAATGCCTTACAGCTGGATCTCATGGAGGCATTTCCTCACCTGAAGCTCCTTTCTCTTTAATAACTTCAGCCTGTGTCAAGTTGACACTCAAAACTAGCCAGTACACAAGCTAATCTGGATTCTTGTGGATACTATTTTATGAAAATTCAGATAAAAACATGGCATAGAATTTTCATTATGTTTAACAAATAGCATATGCCATTTCATAAATACACTTCTAAGCAAATTCATGTTATTCCTCTCAAATACTTACTCAGTAACTCTAAGGTATTTGTAATGTTTTAGTTTCTGTCTTTAGGTAGAGCTGATTGAATTAAACAAGTTATGTGTGTGTGTGTGTGTGTGTGTGTGTGTGTGTGTGTGTGTGTTTACAAAAGCACATGTACATTCCTTATATTATGAGAAAAGCATAATTAATAGGTAATTGGGATAATAGAAGTAATGTACACCAGATGTAGAGAAGACCTCGTGGAAAATTAGTATGAATTAGATGCCATGTGATTTGGTCAATGCAAGCTTGTTGAGAAGAATTAAAATAGTGGACATGTGGAGGGATATTCAGTGGCTGTCTAGTTCCTGTGCCCGGGGAATAATTTAATCAAGTTTGCTATTGTAATACTCAGAGCTTCAAGCTGTTTCATTTTCACAAGTTGATAACTTGGGATTTGGGTTTTGATTTGCAGCATTCCTATATGGTCAAGGTTTCCTGTTGAGATGATCATTTACCAAGTAATGTTTAAAAGAACATCTGTAGATAAAGGAATAAAAAACGTATTCTGGAATCTTGAACACTGTAGCTAAGGCTCCAGCTTTATCAGATGCCGTTGATCACTATAAGTGTAATAGTCACTACAACACCATTTTCTACTTAATGTTCTCTGAGTGACAAAAAGTCCCACTTTTCTAGGCCTCCATGTTTCTCCACATTTATTAAAGTCAATCTCAGTGTTTGATTGGCTATCTAATATAGCTACATATATATATATATATATATATATATATATATATATATATATATATATACATATATATGTATGTGTATATATGTGTATATATATACATGGTTATAACATCTGGGCGTTTTACACACACCATGTGATCTGACCATCCCTACAGTATGTATACATCATCACTATCATTGCCACTGTCATTTTCAGATAATGTAAAAAAACATAAATAACCTGGCCAATGTTATACAGATAGAAATGGGCCTGCAATGAGGTCTCTAGCTCTAGTCTTCTTCAAGCAAATAATTCAGTTGAGAAAGAGGTAGTTTAACTAGAAGTTTATTTAACAAAGCAAATCAAAGTATTTACTCCAAAGAGAGATCTGAGGAAGTTTCCCCCAAACAGTTTTTAAGGGTAAAATGAGTAACTCTTTTCCCATCACACATCATGGTGGACCAGAAATTCCACTCATGATCTTCTACATTTTCCCATGATCTTCTAAAAGGCACGATTCAAAATCGAAACCATGACATAAATGACATTATAATGAAGCTAAGGCCCTTTCAAGATAAGAACTCTTTATTAGTGCCCATGTCCAGGAAAATGCCCAGGAATCATACTTCTATATAATAACAACCTATCTCTATCATAAAGTGAATTTTAATGTCAGGAGGCATAGCTATGATAATTTAGCCATCATATCACACATCTAAATCTTGTTTTAGATAGCTGGAGGATCCCATGATTGTTTGTTCAAGTTTTTTTTTTTTTAAATTGAGGTCTTATCATGAAAGCTGGGGCCATGGTTTCGCACACTTTTTTTCCAGTCCTACAGACAGTTCTACTTCTCAGATTCTACCTAACAGACTCAAGATTTAAAATCCAATTTTCCACCTTTGTACAAGATATTTTTAAGCACGACATAGCAATATCCATTATGTGAGTAGAAGAAGCAGTTGTATTCTTTCTATTTGTAGTTTTGAAAATGATGTTGAATAAATACAACTATTTAGTATTTGCCACCCTTATAAATTTATTAGATTGATTTTCATATCTGAGTAACACAGCAATGATCTGCAATAGAGGCTTCTGGCTTATAGAGATTACCAAGGCAAGCTAACACCTTGCTATACATAATGAATACACCAACATTCTCAGTTATTGAGTAGGTGGCATTACTCCACCTGAATGTCCACAGCCCACCTAACCCCAGCTTTTCTGTATGTGTGTCTCTGCATCTATTCCTTCTTTCCATCACTGGATCAGTTATGTCTATCCTTAGAGCCATTCAAGGGTGTGGCAGGTTAAAATTTTTGACTGTCTTGGGTGCAAATAACTGAGTTTCTTTGATAGCCCAGAAGAAACTTGTTGAATGAATTTATTAAAATGGACCTTGTAAATTGAAGAACATAGGAAGGTTGAGTCAACCTGAGCTTGATAGTTAAATGGTGCAGATGACAGGACACCAAACATCTGTGCCTGTTTCTTCAGATTACCTCTAGATAGAGTAACAATTCTAACATGAAGGAAAATGAAGACTGTAGATTTTCTAAACTGGTCCTTGTGTTTGTGGACTTCATTTGTGGAGCATAACCTGCCCTCTCAAATTCTGAGGTTATTTTCATTTACGCTTTTGTTGTGCTTAGCAACATGATTGCATGTATTGGTCTTTAACATATTTTATTTCATGAAGTGCTCAGTTGACTTCTGTTATAAAAGCTCACATGTTGCTTTGTTAGTAAAGATCCCATTACCTCCCCAGACGAGGAATAAAGGGAAATCTGTCTTTCTAGTGAGTCTTGAGCAAGCAATACCATGCTGTGTACCTTAGCCCCTCACATGCATGTGTTTTCAATTTGAGAATAACTTTTGGATATACTGTAGTGCTGATTTAATTGAATCCTGAATGCTTTCAGGTTATTTCCACTTGATTAAATTGTTTCCGTTTTTACCATATGTTAGAAAATAAGTTTTGAAGATGGAATGACATGATTTTAATGAAGAGATTAGTAAATAATAAAATGCAGATATAATTTTTAAACATTCTAAGTTTGTGGGAAATATTCCTAGAGGAAATAAAACAAATGCATGCTTGCAGAAATTAAGATTAAAATGTAAGAACTGATAATGTATTGGAGTAAGCACACCTTTGTCATTGGAAATGTAGTAAAATGAATGTTAAAACCCTAATCATCCAACAGTGTATTTTTGACCAAGTAGCTATAAGAGTAGGCACAGGAAATGCTATGTAGAGATCAGGAAGCCACTACATATAAAAGAACTGTTTTCAAAGCAAAATATTTTGTAATGGCTACCACTGCTGTGTCATTGGTAAATAAACCTATAAACACTTTGTGTGTGTGTAAATCATAATAGCATAGCAAACGAGAAAACTGTCACAATAAGGAAATTCAATAAACTTAGAAATGCAATGCTAACATTATTCCTGTATTGCTAGTCATGGTGTTATATAATATAAAGGGAAAACGTCATTATGATAAATGAATTAAAAAACCAGAAAATTTCATAATAAATATGAAGTTGAATGAATCAAACTGAGTACAAAGTGTTCCAAGATATTTACAGAAATCTTATTGAGTGACATTATTTTCCTATAAGCATATATGGGGCTATTAAGTGAAATAGAAGTGTTAAGGAAAACTTTGAAATTATTTATTGAGTATGTAAATGAAAATGTGCATATTATAATACCAATATACAAGAATTATACAAAATATCATGGAAGGGGAAGTGCTGAGATTCCACCCTCTGCAAATACCATCAGATATATGGTAATAGTTTTCCATTTCATAATCTCTATCCTGTCACAAGCCACAGGGATGTTTCTGTAGTGCACAAAGAACATACGCTTCAATTTTTGTAAAAGTAATTCTGCTAAAATGTGGATTTTGAGCTGTGACGAAAGGATGGACCATCTAGTGACTGCCATATGCAGGGATCCATCCCATAATCAGCTTCCAAATGCTGACACCATTGCATACACTAGCAAGATTTCGCTGAAAGGACCCAGTTATAGCTCTCTCTTGTGAGACTATGCCGGGGCCTAGCAAACACAGAAGTGGATGATCACAGTCAGCTATTGGATGGGTCACACGGCCCCTAATGGAGGAGCTAGAGAAATTACCCAAGGAGCTATAGGAAACTGCAACCCTATAGGTGGAACAACAATATAAACTAACCAGTACCCGGGAGCTCTTGTCTTTAGCTGCATATGTATCAAAAGATGGCCTAGTCGGCCATCACTGCAAAGAGAGGCCCATTGGACTTGCAAACTTTATATGCCCCAGTACAGGGGAATGCCAGGGCCAAAAAGGGGGAGTGGGTGGGTAGGGGATTGGGGGGGTGGGTATGGGGGACCTTTGGGATAGCGTTGAAAATGTAAATGAGGAAAATACCTAATTAAAAAAAAACTGAAAAAAAATGTGGATTGTGTGTGTGTGTGCCTTTTTTTCCCCCTTTAGAAGGAAAGGATTTTGTGAAACTTTTTCTATTCATGCTTCCTGCTTTTATTTGTACACACTATTTTCAATTCCCTTAGAAAGACGTGCGAGACATCCTTACCCCCATTCATGTAGAGGCCACATACCACCTTGGGCATCATGTGATCACCAAACGAAACACTGAGGAATTTCCACCACTCCAGCCGATCCTTCAGCAGAAGAAAGAAAAAGACGTTATTAGAAAAATGGTTGAGTATTTTCTTGTATTTAAAACATAATTGAAGAATTTTTAAAATAGGACAAAATTAATTGAAATGTACCTGAATTGTTCAGAAATTTTTATAAGCATTAATGAAAATAGATTTAAGATTTCTCTCTCTCTCTCTCTCTCTCTCTCTCTCTCTCTCTCTCTGTGTGTGTGTGTGTGTGTGTGTGTGTGTGTGTGTGTGTTTAATAATTCCTTTGGGATGTTCAGTTGAATATGTTTATATTGCATTTAGTCACATGAGTACCTTCCTATATATAAATGTTTATGTAGAGTATATGTAAGTTTTTCTCCCCTTGAAGAAATTAATTTCTCAAGAGAAACCACAGTAGGCATTGGTTGTGCTAAGAGTCAGTTATTCAATGCCATTCCATGTTCTCTTCCCTGTTCCATGCACCCACTGGTCAACTCTGTTCCATGTACCCACTGGTCTGTTCCATGCACCCACTGGTCTGTTCCATGCACCCACTGGTCTGTTCCATGCACCCACTGGTCTTCCCCTTTCCATGCACCCACTCTCTCCCCTGTTCCATGAATCCACTGGTCTTCCCTGTTCTGTACACCCGCTGGTCTTCCCCATTCTTGCATGCTCTGGCCTTCCTTTATTTATCTCTTACTTTTTTTTTCTTGTGTGTCTCTCCCTCGCCATAGATCCACTCTGAATTTTTAGTTCTCCTGCTGAATTTCTGTCACATATAAACACATTTCCTGTGTGACAAAATTTCTCTTTTAAAAATTCTTTTATATGTTTATAGCCTCATCTCAGTAACAACTGCCTATTAAGATGATCCCTGCCTTCTGGCCAGTGAACTGTTATTCATTTCCTAAATTGTTCTGTTCTAGAGTATTTCAGTTTCCTTGACAATGTATTTGCGCATGCAGTCCTAGCGTTGAGACCTTAACTGTCTACCAACGTAGTCCTAGTTAACAGTTTGCACTGGGGCACAGTCAAAAGGCCCTCACTAAAGCAAGCACGAATGGCAGACAGAATGTAAAACGTGAAAGGGACCATCCAAGATCTAGTTCACATCCTGTCCAAGCAAAACTGCTTTACATCATGTAAGCAGACCTAAGCTCTTAATCACTGCTACCTACTTTAAGACACTTGATCAAATGAACATAATAACTTAAGAGCAAATTTCTCGATTCTTACGTGAAATTATGGGAGTGAGTTGGGCTTTTTAAAGATTTTTCTATTGAACTGCAGCTTTCATTATCAATTACTTTCCAATGCCTTCAATAATTTTAAATACCAATACTGTAAACACACAGGAAAAATTATTAGCAATTTATAATCAATATTTTGGTTTTTAGACCCATGTGCTCTCCAATTAGGAATAATAGAATGAAAATCATACTGACTTAATCCTTTGGTGGAATATGTATGTATACTTCAACTTCCCCATGTGGGTGGACTAAGCTCTATTATGTCACATGACTATTCACTTCCCACTTCCTGTGTCTTGTTTTTCTCTTCACTCTCTAGATCCCCCTTCTTAAAAAAAATATTTCCTCTTGCCACCTATTCCTATTGTGCTGAGCTATTTTAATGTTTTTATTTATTTGCTTTTACATAGTGTATACTTCACATCTTCCTGAGACATACATGCAAACTCCATAGTATACATGGATCCTTTTCAATGATTAGAGCTTAATAAATTGAACAAACTTCACAACAGTCTACCGTTTAATTTTGTTCAATGTTTCCACAAAGTTTTGCCTCTCAGTTTCTACATATAGATGTAATAAGTCGCTGCCCACCCCATGCCAAAGTAAAATAGATGTTTTATTTTTGCATAATGAATTTGATTAGAGCGTAGCATGAGAAAGTTGTGGAAAGGAAGATTAGGAATATATTTGCAGCTAATATTATAAATATCTGTATAGTGTCTTTAATATAATTTCTCAAAGCTTATTTGACTTAACAAATTTAGGCCTGGAATCCACCAGAAGAATTGAGTTTCTATAGCTCTGAAACTATGTATTTGAACCTCCTGTCTAATTCTCAGATTGAACCTTGGGGATGCATAAGTTGTAATTTAATGTGTGACTTTTATTTTTGTCAAGCACAGGTGCCGCATTCTTTAAATACATAGGAATTAAAATAAACGTTGTCATGTTTTATTTCCAGATAAACTTTGCAAGGTTTTGTGCCTATGAAAATTGCTCTGCTGATCTCCAAGTTTCTGCAAAAGTTGGATTTTTGAAGTAAGTATAGTTTACTCTGTTTTTCATCAAAAGAGCAAAAAGGGTAAATGCATGTGGGTTCTAGCAACAGGGGATCTCACCCTCGAACGTCAGCATCATTTAAAAATTTGCTAAATAATAATGTTTTGCTGTGAGGGACTGAGTGATGCTTATATCACTCATTTTACATGTAAAATGAATGATCAAATATATATATATATATATATATATATATATATATATATATGCACTATCATCTTTTAAAGTATGAGAGCATATGAGCATCCCTATTATTTTATGAAGTCTGCTTTAAGTCTTTTGTTGTAACTTAGAAGGTATTTCAGGATTTAACTGTGCCTTGAGATATCATTATCACAGTCATAACTATATTTTAACATTTTAAAGGCCTGGTAACAAGAGTTTAGTTGGAAAAAATAAACTTTACTACACAATGGTTAGTATACTTTATGGCTAGAAAATGGGTTATGCAATTCAAACTGATATGCAAAATACTATATTTTGACAAACTTGAAAAAGAGTAAACTAATTTGTTCTAAATTCATAGAGTAAGAAGAAAATACAATGTGCTTAGAATAGCATCTGTCATAGAGGAAGAACTAGGTAAATAGGAATGTCTACTGTTACTTTTTAATGGAAAAAAACTGCAATTATGTATCATGTAGAGGTTTCCTACATTCAATTTGCTTTGCACATCTATAGACAATGGGAAATGAAAAAAGGTTAAGGATACAGAGTGACCAGGAGCAGGAATGAGAAACTAGATTAGAAGGTGGGACATAAGCAAACCATGCAACTATGTAGTTTTATGTCAATTTAACTCAAGAAGAGCATTGGGGAAAAGGAAGTGCCAATAGACAATGGCTCCACAAGATTGGCCTACAGGCAAGCTTGTGACGAATTTCTTCATTGACTGATTGATTTGGGAAGGCTTAGCCAGTGTGGACAAGTGCCGTCCCTGGGCTGGCTGGTGGTCCTGGATTCTACAAGAAAACAGGCTGCACAAAGTCTCTTTTTCATAGCCTCTGCATCAGCTCCTGCCTCAAGGTTCTTGTCTGGAGTTCCCTGGATGATGGACTACAAGCTATAAGAGAAAATGAATCCTTTCTTCCCCAAGTTGATTTTGGTCATGATGTTTTATCACAGCAATAGGAATCTTACCTAAGAAAATGGAGCTCTGGTACATGGCTCCTTACTTGAAAATCACTCTCAATATCACATTTAGAATTCCCTCTACACATTAGAGATGGCATAGGGATGAGAAATGTAAATTTTACAGGATGAACAAACATTGAGAGTCATTTTATTCAAGGATCTTAAAAACAGTAGAATTCTTCTCAGTCAGGCAATGTTAGCATAGCCATGGGTATCTATAGTTCAGAGGCAAGGAGCCCTCCCTTGACTGGTAAAGGAACTTAGTGCTTACAAGTGATTCAGTTGGCTCACTCAGGTAATTGAGTACCTGCTTTGTGTATCAGAGCATGGTGTGACTTTGTGGGTCTATTAGTTTGGGAATATATAATTTTCCATTTGAGTATTTTTTCTAAGATATGTAGGTTTTTGGTTTATCAAGAGACTTTGATAAAAAGTCGTTGTGCAGGTGCATGTGCAAAGAGGGAGATTTGCGAAGCCATAGATGAAGTGATTCCCTGTGCTTGCATTTGGGTTCTCTGTATCTTCCTGCTCCTCCTTCATTGCTAATCTTCATGAGAAATGAGATTTCAAAGTTTACGAGAAAATGTCACTAAGAACGATTTCAACTTATTCAAATAATAGATAGAATCATTAATTCATTTTTTCTTGTTTCTTGCAAAGTAATTGTCTACTTAGCATTTTTAATCAGAAGTGTTTTTCCAATTAAATATCAAGCCTATGATTTTAAATAGCATCTGGCCAAACATAAGGTGGTGTTTCTTAGGATGTGGTCCTGAGTCATGTCCAGGAAAATATCCACAATGTCTATTGGAAATGTGTATCCTCAGGGCCTAGCAAACACAGAAGTGGATGATCACAGTCAGCTATTGGATGGGTCACACGGCCCCTAATGGAGGAGCTAGAGAAATTACCCAAGGAGCTATAGGAAACTGCAACCCTATAGGTGGAACAACAATATAAACTAACCAGTACCCGGGAGCTCTTGTCTTTAGCTGCATATGTATCAAAAGATGGCCTAGTCGGCCATCACTGCAAAGAGAGGCCCATTGAACTTGCAAACTTTATATGCCCCAGTACAGGGGAACGCCAGGGCCAAAAAGGGGGAGTGGGTGGGTAGGGGATTGGGGGGGTGGGTATGGGGGACCTTTGGGATAGCATTGAAAATGTAAATGAGGAAAATACCTAATAAAAAAAAAACTCCACTTCCAGGAGCTACAGAGAAGGCTCAGTGGTTACGAGCGCATGTACAGTTCTTGCAGGGGACCCAAGTTCACTTCCCAACATCCACAGTGGGCCACTAAGACTGATACTCATATATCTGAGTCCATGTGGGTATTTGTGTTTCTAACACATATATGCAAACAAACCCAAAAATAAACTCCTCAAAAACTAAAAAAAAAAAAAAAAGGAAATGTGTATCCTAAGGCCCAGAAACTGCTCATTCATAGTCATCGGATTTAAGAAAGAAACCTTCACTATGAACAGAGCTATAAGTTGACTTTTAAAGATTGATTGATAATTCATACATGCATATGTGTTTCGATTAAATATAGCCTTGCTGCTCCTCCAACTCCTGCTTCACCTACTGCTATCCTGTCCAAATTTCTTCTAAATTTCAAGTGTCTCTTCTCTACTGTTTTTTAATTCATGTAGTTCACTTTGTGTACACAGTGTGTGCTTAGGTGTAATCTCATCTACTGGAATGTGGGTATCTCCTCAGGGGCCACATTATTGAATAAGGCTTATTCCTAGCAGCCATTGATTTTTCCAAGAGCTCCTCACCTTAGGGGCAGGTCCTGGTGTGCCTACTTTCCCCACCCATTCAGGGACTTTTGTCTGGCTTGCTCTGTCTTGTGCATGCAGTCATAGCTGCAGTCAGATCTCATGTGCAATTGCTTTGTTGTGTCCAGAAAACACTGTTCTGTAGTAGTTCTCCACTGCCTCTGGTTCTTAAAGTGTTTCTGTGCTCCCTCTTCCTGGAAGAAGATAATGTGATATAGGTGTCTCATTTGGGACTGAGCAAACTGCCAGGTATTATTCTCTGTAGGTTGACCAGTTGTGAGTTTCTGTGTTCACCACAATCTACTACAAAAGAAGCACCTGGGACTAAGGTCAAGAGATGTCCTGATCTATGGGCATAAAGACTCGTGGGTTTTTGTTTTTTTGTTTTTGTTTTTTGAGAATTTGTTAAATACTTTGTCCATTTAGCAGAATAATAGCACTGGATTCTTTGCTAGGTCTTATGAGACATCAGCGTCTTGGGTTGTTGGCCTCAGTTGCCAGGCTTAGGTTCCATAGTATGAAGTGGCCCTTATAGCAAATCAGAAGATGGTTGGTTACTCCCATACACCTGTGCCACTGTTGGCATCTTTGGGCATGGCTTCTCAAGGTGGTCACACTCAAGCCTACTTCTGCTATTGGTGCTTTATTTCTCCTCTCTCTCTCTCTCTCTCTCTCTCTCTCTCTCTATCTCTATCTCTCTCTCTCTCTCTCTCTCTCTCTCTCTCTCTCTCTCTCTCTCTCTCTCTCGATAACTTCTACAATCATAAGTTTCCATTTGGCCTTTCAATGTTTTTTTTTAGTGCTAGCCCTCCTGTACCCTTTCCTCTTATCCCTGCCTCATTTCACCCTTCTTACTCCATTATTTTCTACAAGACTTTATTACTCTGAAACCAGGCAAGCAATGCAGTGGTGACTTTCACGTGGGAGGTCAAGCTGATCAGATTCAACTTGGCTCAACTCTTACTTCTACTGCTTTACCCAAAAGGTCGCCTTAAGAGAAGCCTATGAACCTCCTCTTTCCTTGCTATAAAATAGTAGAAATTATGTCTTCTCTATTGGATTTTAAATTTTTTAAAATGCACTTATTACAAGTGATTAGCTCAAAACCTGATACCTTTGAAGGTTCAATGAAAGGTGCTACTGTTTTTAGAATCGTATACATTCCAGTGCAAAGCAGTAGGCACCAGTACCTTTGCATCATTTTGAAAAGTTACAAACTATTTCTATGAGGCTAATGATAACTTATTTGGGGGATGTGCAAATGAGAGCTCATCTAATTAAGTTTTCAGAGCCACGGTGAAAGCTTTTGACTGTGTTTTGAGTAAGTTATTCTGTGTCAGACAAAAATACAACATCTCTGCATGTAGGTGTCTTCTCTCCTTTCTCAGTAACCGTCTGCAAATTGGGGCCATATGTTGTATGCCTTCTTCTGGCTGTAACTCTGCTGGCACTAATGGTATTATGTGTCCCAGATCTAGAAGCCTGTTTTATGTAAATGCATCTACTCCGTAAGGAACATGAATTTCTGAAGCCTGCAATAATAAACCACTCGGGTTTGACAAGCAGTGCTGATTCCCACTCACTCCTGGTTCCATTAGGCTGAGGCCTCCTTCTATGTGTCCAACCTCCTGGGACAGTGAACCAACCAGAATTCCCACAGAAACATAACAGTGAGCAAACACGTTATCATAATCACAAGAATAATAGGTATTAGGCAACAAGAAGGAATCTGCAATCAGACCTTTCATATGGATCAGGAAATAAATGACCTTACTCTTCAATGCTTCATGTTTCTAGAATTAGTGATAAAAATCTCCTCTGACTGCTTTCATAACATTTAGGACTACTTTTAACTTCATGTAACAAGAATTTTACTAATCCTGACTTACAGAAATATATATGTGGCATAATATTTGCATGGAAATGGTAGTTGCGGGTCTGTTATACAGCCAGAAATCCTGCATATATGGTTGTCTTTTATGTTCTTTTGGTTTTTTTATTTTTGATTATAATATTTTAGTGCTAACATTCCCATAAAGGAAGTGGATGCAAGAACAAGAGTGTGTTTGTTTGCTTTGTGTGTGTGTGTGTGTGTGTGTGTGTGTGTGTGTGTGTGTGTGTTTTCTTTTGAAAGCTTTTCAGAAAAAAATCTCCCTTCTCATGCTTACTCTAACTTGACATTCCCCCGAGTCTGTCACTGCGCAGGGAGAATGGAGTCTTTGTGGTCATGTTAGCCATCAGGCTTCATTCCCCAAAGCTGAACTCAATGCTCATCTTCTGCAACATCAAAGAAATGCTGCCCACTGCCTGAGTAATCTGGGGTTCTGGTAGCATCAAGTGGGGAACTCTGAGTAGACAGTAAGTTGTGAATGGTACCTGGCACCATGCATTTAACTCTTCAACAGGCTAATCTAATACAACTGTCCTTTGTAAAATCAAAGCCTGACTGACCTCCCGAAGCAGGCGAAGAATGAAGTTCATGCTTCGATACTAACGTCCACTCACTTCCGGGCCAGCTTCCTAATCCAAGTTCCTTTTCATTTCTCTCCTTGAACTTTTATTCAACAAAGTCAGATGATAGTAAAGAAAAAGAAAAGAAGATGAAATTCAACTTTGGACTGGAGGCCAGTTGCTGAAGGCTTCTCTTTTGTCAGATAATTCTGCTGTGTGTCTTTGAGCATTAAGCTGTGCTAACCATTCACATTTTATTTTGCTGCGTTGTCTTTTCCCCCCTTGTTTATTTCTTTCCTTATTTCTTTCCTTCCTTCCTTCCTGCCTGCCTTCTTTCCTTCCTTTTTTGTCCCTACCATTCTGATCAAAACTAAGTAATCTTCAGAGACCAAATTTATTGCACCAAGAAAGAATATATTGACAATACTAAGGTTTTGTGAATGTCTTGTAAAATCCAGTCATGTTCACTGAGAGAAAATGTAGAACCTGGTGTAACAGCTTTCTCGTTTCCTCATTCACTTATTAAGTTATGGTTCCATGTGTGCACAGTACTTGGGCTTGTGTCAGTTATGTGGACTCTAAGCAGCTTTGTAAATTTCAAGCCTGCATTATGCATGTTTTCATGAAGAATGAACTGTAAGTCCCAGGGAAGCCGCTGGTTCAGTCATGCCACCCGTCCAGATGTGCAGCTGGCTCTCCTTCATGGTATGTAGGACGCTGGCTGGTGTCTTTTCAATGGCTTCTTGTTAAAGAAGATGTATAGAAAGGTGTACTTTTAAGAATCATGGAGTTGGGATTGTGGTAATTGTGCAAAATAGCTTAAAATGGAAACTAAACCGGGAGTCTTGCTGACAACAGGAGCCTGGTGCCGCTCTGATCGGCTGCTGTCTCAGAAGCTGGCTGCGGATGCCACGCTGCCACCTTCTGTTGCCTGTCAAAGTGCCAACTTCTTTCCCAAAGGTGTTCAGTGACTAATGCTTTGGTTCCAAGCCAGAATATTTTATAAATGTCTATTTCTAAGCAGCTCTTGTACAAGTCTTAATTAAACTTTAATGTCAAGCTGAAGTTTACTTTTAGAGTACCTTGAAAGTCCCTTCGGTCGTAACTGGATGATAGAACGGTAGGGAAAAGGCAGCGTGGCTCTCTTCTCACCATTTAACAATCGCTGCCAAGGAGAAGCCTGCTGACTAAGTCCAAAGGCTCACAACATGAGCAAACCACACCACCTCCTTCGTGCTGGGGTAGCTCATGACCACTCCGTCAAGTACCTCCAGGATGAGATGGTAGCCAGGGTCTAGAATGAGTACTTTGTTATTTATTATTCATTTGTTGCACAGCTTCTCAAATCCAAGGCTCAGAAAAGAGAATTGGTTCACATAGGGTATCCTTTATTTCTCTCTCTTCTTTTCTACAGGGTGCTACAGGGGAGGTTAAAGGCTTGGGGCTGGATTACTTTTTCTACTTCTACTTGGATTCTAAGGGAAAAGCCTGTAGCCTCTGCCAGCTGAGATTAAGGACCCTCTGTTGATGTCAGAATGGATCCAGGCATGTCGATGCATACCTGTAATTACAGCACGCCAGAGCATGGGATGGAATTACAAGTACAAGGCCTGCCTGGCCTACATATAGCATGACTCTAGTCCACAAAAACCAGACAACACAAAACAAAAACCAACAGCAAAGATAATGGATTTTAGTTGTCTAGTAATACCACATGTTGCTTGTTAATTTGAAAGTTTTCATCAGTCATGTGGGCTGTATAGCAGGAGCCACCCCAATGGTTTTTATAACGTGACAGTTTCAATTTCTTGGAAAAAATGCACTCAGTCTCAGTTGCTCATCTGTACCAGTAGTGCAAAAGCGAGAATGGCTAGACTCAATAAAACTTTATTTATAAAAACAAAGGAATGATTTACGTTCAGACAGGAGTTTCCAGATGCCTACTCTGTTGGCCTGCCTGCGTTTCCTGTGGCATCCACTTAGTACAGCATTTTTTTTCTAGGTTAAAACACACCCTCTTATAGTATAATTTGTTATTTACTTTGCATAATGTATAATCTTGTATTTAAAAAATGTTTTTACAAGATAAATAGAAATACAGGGAGAAAAGATAGGAGGAATGCAAAGGGATATATACACAGAACAAGTATATGTGTGTATTCAATGTGAGACTATTATAGTTCTACATGGGAAATGACTGAAATCCTACTTACCACTGACTGGGCAAAGAAGAAGACAAGTGGCTAACTAGGGTGGAGCACAGACTTAAGTGACAAGCAATTTGCAAACACCGATTGAAACTAATTTCACAAAGTTTAAATAAAAGAAACTACATTCAAAATCGCAGCTACCAAGGATTACATCTAATTACATTTGTATGAGATTCCACACTGGCTAAAACTCGAGTGTGGGTTCCAGGAGTCAGTGGTCATTTAGGGGGGCCCCGGTGAATTGTTCATGTATACAGTGTCTTTCCTTGGTTGGCACACCAGTCTCTGACATGTATTCAGTTAACCACAGTTAATAAGTTGCATCTTAGGATGCTTGCTTCCTTCTATACAAACAGCTTTGAAATGGGAAACGATTTGAATAACAGGAGCAAATCTTTAAGTAGTAAGTTTAGTTTCTTAGAAATGTACTTAGGGTTTTAAATGAAGAAAGAGGACTCTAAGCTACAACTCTGTTTATCCACTCTGGTGTTCAGAAGAATAAATAATTTTGGAAAGTAACTTTTCCTTTCCACTACTGATTTTGCCTTAGTTAAGAGCATCGTTTATGTGGTCATTTCAGGAGCCTTGCTACTGTTGACATTTTTGGATGTGGACTAAGGTGGAAATCACATGACTACATAGTGTTGGACATTGAGTTTCTTAATGAGCGATTTGAAATTTTTGTATCATTGAGGACAGGCAAGCATGCTCTCTAGCTGAAATTTTACAGAATAGATATTGAAAATATTATGAAAATTTCATAAGCCTTTAAAAATGAATAATGTAGCCAATATTTTGGGGGCACTTTACTTGCCTCTTGAATGTAGCCCAGCCATTTTAATCTGATACTCACTTAAAACAACAACAACAACAACAACAACAACAATAACAACAACAAAAAACCCACAGAACTGTATTTGTTGGTTCTGAAAAAAACTCTGCTATCCATAGTCCAGCCTCTTGCTTCCATGAACATTTAGACTAGTGGTGAGAGACAACCGTGATTTGATATTGTACAATGTGCTTCTCAGTGTTTCCTGAGAGTTAGTGCTATTACGCTGAGTCTTAAGATCAAGTACAAGCTATGCTGGTGCATAATGAGGAGATGATGCTCAGGTTGGAGGCGAGCTTAAAGGAAATCAGAAAGCATCTTGTGTTTGGCAGCTATTTGAATGTAGATGCAGCTAAAACAAAGGGATGCCCTGTGCAGTGGGAGGTGAAACAAGGGTGGACCCTTGAGTGTCCCAGTGTCATGCTGAGAAGCAGGGACTCTTCTGTCACAGTCACTGCCATGGGCATTGCTTCATTGGCACTGTTGGCACATGGCAGAGTAAGGGGAGAGAATGAATGTAAAACAGAAATCAGAGGCACAATCCATGTAGACTCCAAAGTGGTCAGACTGTATTTTCAAAAAGATCTCGAGGAGTAGCAAACCTGAATATCATATGAATAGAAAAGTGAACAGCAATGCTTTTCCTACCCCTGGCAAAAGTAGGTGCTCACCTCCTCTTCAAGGGCTCGTCATTCAAAGTTGTTTCCAGTGTATATCTAATAGTTATTTCCAGTTGTTTGGAAATGGGTCTTCTATCTTTTTGGGGGAGGTGGGTAAATGAACTTTAACAACATGCTTTGTGATGAAACAACATAGTGGCCGACTCACTGCCTGGGACCCTCAGTTTTGCTCAGTGATTATGCATCTCTAAGCATGACTTTAAATCAGAGATCTTAATGTGTTCTTACGTATCCTTTTACACATCCTGTTGTTAGACAGTCTCCACCTGGTTCCTTTGGCACACGTCCTGCTCCAGTTTGAATTAATTAATCCATTTTTTTTCTAATTTTGGAATTACTAGATGACTCTGGGGAAAGCTTAGAAAATCAAAACATACAGTAACTGAAAGTTATGAGGGTTTGTTGTTTTTCCTGCCTGGAGAAGACGACACTGTGCACCACAGAGATGAGCACAGGGCTTAAAGGTTTGGATTATTCTAGCTCTGTACGTTTCAGCATTTTCATTATGCTCCAAGTTCCTCATATTCTAGGGATTTCATGGGATGCGCTTGATCCAAAACTTCACTGAAGAGTCATTTTACCATTATTACAGATTGGGTGGCCAAGGCCTAGCCAAACTCATTGAAATTCTATCCCTAAAGGCAGGATGCTTTTCTAAGGCCTGTATGTCTCCAGATCTCTAGTGACCTGCATATTGTAGTTGCCAGGACGTTGAAGCATTTCTGTGGTTTAGCCTCTAACTTGAACTAGGTCTTGTCAGAGGCAACCTACTCGAAGAATTCAGTCTCCTTCAAACAAATCTCTGTGCCACCACCTGTAGGCCAGAGGAGTTCTATCGTTTACTTTAAATAAACTCCCCCATGTTGTCCTCATTCTCTCTTTTCCTCAGTTTCCCTTCTAATCTTTTGGCTTGAGTAGCATCTAGTTCAATATCTTTTCAAAGATGAAATAAAAATTGTGCAAAATAATGAGGAAAATGTAAGTCAAGCAAGAGGGCATTAAAACAAAAGACCATTTTATAATAACTAATTAAAAATCAAACAGGTAATAGCATCAAACTTTTATTTGGGGAAAGCTTTTTGAACATGTCTGAAATATGAGAAATTGAAACTTTAAATCTGTTTGTATGAGGTCATCCCATGGTTGTTATTCTAAGTTTATAGTTTATATTTATGAATATTTTATATGTGGATGGAGAATTTTTACTTCCATTCCTTAATTTTTAGGCCATATGAAAATAAAACCTATCTTGCTGTTGGGAGCATGAAGACCATAATGCTAAACGTGTCCTTGTTCAACGCTGGCGATGATGCTTACGAAACCACTCTGAATGTCCAACTCCCCACAGGCCTTTATTTCATTAAGATCTTAGACCTGGTAAGTTCTAGAAACTACAGTGGTAGGAGGCACTCAAGATTAAAGACAAATGTAAATGCCATAGCTACTCCACTCATTTAGTATAGACAACTGAAGTTTTCCTCTTAATGTCTAGACATCACTCAATCTCCCATTATTTTGAGATGTTCTTCCTGCCCTTGAGACACAAGTTTGTTGGGATCTAAGGGGAAAGGTGTCTGCTTCCTTCCTTCCAGTTTTAGGAGAGGATTCTTTGAGTGCCACAAATTCTTCCCTGTTTTTAAGATGCTGATGATGCTCATCTCAGAGCAATAGTCTTCCTTCGTGCTAAGCTAAGTACCCAGAATTCCTGCACCACACTTTAAGCCATGGTTCTCAGCCTTCATCCTGTACTCCAGAACTATTAATCTTCCTCCGGGTTGAAATCCTGCTTTTCAAGCCAGGTCCTGGAGTAGACATGTATCTGTGTGTACTCCATGCATGTGTTTATGGCACTCATTATTAAATTATTCAGTGAGTTGTTAGAAGGCTTGAGTCACAAAGAGGAGAGCCCCAGGGATAGTTGCCTTGAGATCTCCCTATCCTCTAGTCAGTAAACCCCAGCAACATTCACCTTTTAAAAGTAGATTATTGACCCCTTTCTCTAGATTACCAAGAAGCTATTTCAAAAGGGGAGGGTAAATTCTATGGACTCAGAGCCTATACTTTAATATATTTCTACTGTGATTGTACTTGCTAAAATTAAATACTTTAAACACATTACAGATACAGACAGAAGAAAATAGGGGCTTTGTGGCTTCCTTATTAGGAATTCCCTCTTAAATATGAGAGTTCACATCCAGGAGCTGTTTATAGAGAACTCACACGGGTATTAGTATTGTGTATTGCCTATGCACATACATTTGTATCACTTACTATAATTCCCAGGCTAAGCAGAAAATTGTTTCCTAAGAAAATATTTCTACAATGGTTGTCTTTTAAAAAGAAAAAAAAAACTGCCTCAAATATATTTTTATCAATTTCTAATTCTCTTTCTCCCCAAACTAATTGTTTTATCTTTTTGTTTTGTTTTGTTTTGTTTTTTTCCTTTAGGAAGAGAAACAAATAAACTGCGAAGTGACTGAGAGCTCAGGCATAGTGAAGCTTGCCTGCAGCCTAGGTTACATATATGTGGATCGCCTCTCAAGGGTAAGCATTTAACATTTTCATTTGCTACTTGGAATGTGTTTTTCTACCTTTATGCTGCATTAAAAAATGTTTCTTTTTTTAAACTTAGTTATGAAACTAAGTGAGATCAACTTGTCCTGGAGTCTGATCTTTGTATTTATAGTCTTGGCAATGTTCATTGTTCAGGGTGGGGGCGGGCGGGGCTGGCAGGGAGCTGTGGAGTGAGCAGAGAACCTGTTTATGTCAAGACAGGAAAATCAATGTGTCAATCAGAATTTGTTTTGCCTGCTTACTCTTTCCCAACACCCCAACCCCCCACCCCAGGTGGCCCTGTCTGCCAGGCATGTTACCTCTGCTACACAAAAAGGTGTTTTTGGCAAGCGTCCTCAACCAAGTTGTCAAAGCATCTTTAATGGTGTCCGTCTGGGCCTGCCAGGCTTTACACTCAGAGGAGGCTTTGTTTCTGGAAGTGATGCATTGAATCTCTCACACCTTAAACCCAACAGTTTCTATGTGAGGTAGAGCTCCTGCCATACCTAGAATATTCCAGTTTTCTTTAAGAGATTTAAAAAAAAAAAAGAACTATAAAAATGTATTTCAGGTTAAAAACTGGCTCTTTCCTCTCTCTTTTCCAGATAGACATTAGCTTTCTCCTGGATGTGAGCTCACTCAGCAGGGCACATGAGGACCTCAGCATCAGTGTGCATGCCTCCTGGTATGGTTCTGTGTGCAAAGAAGCAGCTGACACAAAGGACAGGCGCCATTCTGGTGATGGCTTTAAGGGATCCATGGCGCCCTGTTTTGATAATTGTCTATAAATCACAACAGTATAAATAATGAGAGCAATTTCTACCAACTCTTCCCTTTACCGCCGTTTCCTCTTCCCTCCAACACTACTGGATAGTAATAGCTCTTTTAAGTCTTCATAGTTTGCAGTAAGTGCTCTCTGATGCTGAGGTTTCATGGGCCTTTCTATGTTTTACAGTGAAAACGAGGGCGAATTGGACCAAGTGAGGGACAACAGAGTGACCTTAACGATACCTCTAAGGTATGAGGTTATGCTGACTGTTCATGGGTAAGTACAGACGGAGGCCTCCCAATTGAGATGGTTCTCCTACTGTTGTTTTTTCTTATGTTAATGGAGGAAGCCTGTTGGAACATGTCTAAGTGGAAAGGATACTGTGTCCCCGTGATTGCCTCTAAATACAGCAGCTTGATTGGTGATTCATTATTTTAATCCGCTCTGTAATCTGCTCTGATGCTACATCAAACTCAAGGCCAGCTGCTAGAGATTTTTGTACTGGAAGAGCCCCAATATGCTTTCAGTGGGCCATGGTCATCCTTCAGCTCACAACGGAGGGGCTCAGAGTTATGTAGTGTGCAGCTTGTGGCATAGTGCCCAGTGGCCGTGGTAGGGAGTGACACAAAGGACTGTGCACTTGACTAAACCGCTTCTCTGCAGAACCTACATCCTAACCGTGTGGCAAATGACTAAGACATGAGCGTTTTCTCTTTTGAACTCTCAGAGTGCTCTGCAGTAAGAACTCTGGGGCCAGCTTGATGGTTTCCTGGTGGTCTTAGTAATTTCTGAGTAGATCCTTCTCAGATAGAAAATGTGTGGCTAGAGTCTGAAATTAAGGAATGATGAAATCTCTAGCACACCCCTGGCAAGTGTTCAAACTTGAAGTTTGTGGTTTAGACATGTTTTGTTGTTTCTCTCTGTGTGGTCCAGACTGGCCAGCAATGTGTGCAGAACAGAAGGATGTTCTTGGACTTTTGACGGTTATTCTGGCTCTGCATCCTGAGTGTTAGGCTTATACATATGTACCACCACGCCCAATAATCATTACATCGGTGTTTTGTACAATATATTTTCATCATATTCCTAATTTTTCCCAAATCTATT
The DNA here is from genome assembly GCF_000001635.26 of Mus musculus. Classification (NCBI taxonomy): domain Eukaryota; kingdom Metazoa; phylum Chordata; class Mammalia; order Rodentia; family Muridae; genus Mus; species Mus musculus. Next base: position 79,316,896 of record NC_000068.7, read on the forward strand.
CTACCTCCCTGAATGCTTCCAAATTTATGTCATGTTTAAAGAAAATAACCCACAAATTCCAATTTATGATGCTCACACACTCTTGAGTGTGGTGCCATCCACTGAAGTGTTTTCAGACCCCCCCCCCCATCGCACATACGAAGAATACTGACTTTCCCTCCCTAGAAAGCCTTAGCTCTCCACAGCTTTTTGGTTAGGGGTGGGCACTCACAGGTCCTTTCCACTTCCTACTAGATGCATGCATACATTTCCAACACACTAGAAGATAGGAATTACAGAACAAAATGATACATGAATTTTATGTATTGCTCTAAAAATAACGTATTCCTTCATCATTTTAACCATCTATGAGGAAGGCATTCAACTGTATTTAAATGTCAGTTTCTATAACTGATAGAATTCAGTATCAGTTTTATGAAGGAGCAAGAGAGTGTTCCTTCTCAGAAAAGCAGGCTGTGAGAGTCAGTGGTGGAGAACATCAAAGTTTATTATTGGTTTGCATTGAGCATACACCTTACTTCTTTCCATGGAATGAGCACCTCTGTTTTCCCTGTTAGTAATCGGGACAAAGATAACAAGCATTAAACTGTGCATGTATGTGTTGTTGAATTATTTCTAATAGCTTTCCTGCCTCCTAGATCCCTAATTGGGAATTATCTCTTTTTAGTTGCTGAGTATGGACTATAAATGACTTGTGGGACAGGGACTTCCCCTGACCTGTACTTTTTTTGCTGCTTGCTGCTCCCTACATTAGTCTAATTGCAAGACTTAAAAAAAAAAAGTTGAAAAACTTAACTCCTAGCAAACTCTTGCCTGTAGAAGTCAGTGTTTGGCTTGTTGACCAGGCTTTTGCACTCCCACAGTCATCAGCAAATAATTAACAGGTTAGATTGAGCTACCACACCTCTGCAAAGAGAAGGCTTCAGCTAAGTTTTTTTCAAGTTTGCATGAATTGTTTCAGGGCCAAAAAAAGTGCAAATGGAAACCAGCCTGCAGGTGTGGGGAAGGCAGGCAAGTGTATATATTGGCCTGAATAGGCATGGCTACCTGGCCTTCCTGTTACATCAGTCGTTAGAGCTTCTATCTGACCAGGAAACCAAAAGGTTTCTGCGTTACCTTGTAAATGTGCTGTACTCTGCCTCTAAGATGGACTGCACAGGCCCTCATCAGAAGAGCAGGACATTCAAGTTGCCCTTGTTCCCATCAGGCTTGTGAACCCAACTTCATTTGTGTATGGATCTAGCGAAGAAAACGAGCCAGAAACATGCATGGCCGAGAAGCTGAACCTCACTTTCCATGTAAGCAAAGCTGATTTTGTTGATGTTGGTAGCAGGTGGGAATTCCTATCCTCACAGTGTCCTTCTGCCTCCGTGAACATGGCTGGCTGCGGGGCTGCAGTACTGTGATTGGGCCCTTTCCTTTTTAGGCTACTATTGTTTTTCCCATTTCTCTTGTCCCAAACTTTCTAAGTAAGATATGTGAATACCTCAAGCACGTAGAGTTTGGAAATCCCCTAACCCTTCTGGAGATGCATTCAAGGCAGATAAGCCAAAGGACAACATGGTTGGAGGCAAATCAGGAAATCTAGAGTTGGTTCAGATGCTTTAACAGGCCCAACATTACCAAGTCATCGAAGCATTTATCTTCCCTTTCTTGAGGACCAACATAATTAGTTTGCCTTCTGAGCTTCAGGATTAGGAAAGATACTAATATTTCTTTATGATGATAGTATTAAATATTTTTTAGTTCAAAAAGTACTATCCTCATATACAAGTACATACATAAGTACCAATATAAAACTCATTTTTGAAAATTTAGCTGTTAAGCAGAAATTTGGCTGTGTCACAGATGATAAGAAGTAATGTTTACAAAAAATATTTGTTTTAAGCAAAAACACTGTTCTAGCCTTGAGTATTATAGCAATGTATAGATTGCAAGTCTTGATTAGATAGTGAAAGTGCCAGTGCTCTCCTTTACTAGCGCAAGCAATTTCTTACCCAATATGGCTGGTAAGAAATGCAAACCAGGCACAGACTGGAAGAGCTACAGTAAAATTATGTCAAGTTTATTGGAAGCAATTCAATTTTTTATACATTTATTGGCAATGGAATATAATGGCAATTGACAGGATCAATGCTATGGCAGTTGCCAGAATACAATGATGTTTACCAGCTACCTAGGATACACAAGAATAATGTCTAAGATCAATTGTCTGGTCAAGTTCTAAGGAACACAGAGAAACTCAGATGGCTTGAACACTTCACTTCCTGAGGCAGTTCCTCTGTTTCTCAGCAATTGAGGGACACAGTGCTCTAAGGAGCCAGAGACTTAACCTGAAAAACCTATGATACATTTCTCTTGAGGCATTTAGACCAGGACAACACCATGATTTCCTGCAGGAGAGGAGATAATGCTTTCATGATGGGCATTAGAAGCACTTATGGTGCCTACAGAAGCGACAAATTCCCAGGGCTTCTCCCAGATCCTCAAAAAATAATGGCCTTGAATTGAAATCCTATCACATCTACATCACCTAAGTTTTTTTTAATCATTAGAAATGCTCATGAGATCTCGGGAGTGTTTTGATAAACTAAGACAGAAACCAAGTCATACTGTAATGCCAGCCATTCATTACTTTGCAATCACTACTTAAATATTTGTAATTAAAGTGTGATGGAGTCAAAGCAAAACGGAGACTCTTGCAGCTCTAACACGTGTTGAGAGTATGCTCAGGCCAGAAGGGTCCTCAGCGGTCTACTACCGTTGGGATGAGACACTGTACGTAGTGGCTTGTCGGTAGTTCCGTGTTCTAGTCACGTATTCCTCTGTCCAAGCTGCTATGACCCAGCAGCTCTCCCAGGCTCAGGGCCACCCTTGGTCACCCATGTCATCTGCATTCTGACTTCAGGTCTGTCTGTCATCCTTTTTCATCTAGGTCCGGTGGCACACCTTTTTCATGATTTGTATTGGTTTTATAATTAAGCTCCTGAGCAGGTAGACTTTTGTCTCAACACTCCCCCCCTTTCACAGATCTGTAATCTCCACACTTAGGGACTAAAATACCATCACCTAGATAGCCTTTGAGGATTAAGAACATGTTGTGTTTTCTTAAAGCCAAGTAATATGTCATTTCTTAAGTTTTAAACATTATAGCATCATAATTAACCTGATTAAAAATAGACATCTGGTCAACCTCACAGTAGATCCTTTAAATATATAATTTTAAATAGACATTAACCTCTCTTTGGTTTTGTATTTTGAGACAGGGTCTCTTATGTAGCTCAAGATGACCTCAAACTTGTCAGCTCTTATTTAAAACTGGTTTTGCCATAAAATACAGTCATTAAAAACACACACACACAAATAACCAAAAAAAAAAAAAAACAAAACCTCAAAATAATGTGAATTGGAACTGATTAAACTAGAACAAAATTTTACTATGGTTATTCTGTCTGCTTTGCTATGTATCTGCCAACTACACACCCTTTACTGGCTGGTAAATGCTCGCCTCGGCTCAGTGATTTCTGTGTTTGTAATTATGAAAAAAAAAAAAAAAGCTTTTAAAATTCTTTTCTTTCTTTTTCAGGTTATAAACACTGGGATTAGCATGGCTCCAAATGTTAGTGTGAAAATAATGGTACCAAATTCTTTTCTCCCTCAAGATGATAAGTTGTTCAACGTTTTGGATGTCCAGGTAACAGTGTGTTCCCCCTGTCTGACCTAGCCTAAGTGTGTGTTAAATACTAGACCTGCTGTGAAGCTGCATAGTCCTGCTGACCCCAGTCACACCCGGTCTCAGGGACTGTCTGTGCATTAACAGAGGGGACTTTGAATATTTTTTTTCTACACTGTAGACCAGAGGTGGCACCTGCATTGACATATACAATCAGAAAGCCTGGTTCTTCCTTCTTTATTAACTATTTTATATGACTTTCTTCGGGACATGAACCCACAGAAGTCATGTAGTCAGTAAAATATTCCCTAAAGCTTGAAGCCAGTGCAGCAAGAGCAGAGAACGAAGCCCTCTTTAAGGAAACATTTGAATCATTTCTTATGCGAGTGTTTAGTGTCTTATAAAGTTTTTGTTTGTTTTGTTTTGTTTTGTTTTGTTTTACCTCTGAGTATCAAGAAACAGCAATCACAAAAAAAAAAAAACTACTATATGAGTTTGGAATCTTTTTTTGAAAATACTTTGATTCCAGATTTAAATGCTAGGATGTATAATTGTAATATATTTTGTTTTGTGGTTTATGTTTTATGTAACCAAAAAGAATTTAACTTTAGGCTAATGTTTATCTGTCATTTTTTTACTCATTTCTGTAAACTTGGACCATGTTGTCGAAGTAGGACTGGCTATAATTTGGGTGGGGTTTTAATTGTGGGTTTGCTAGAGATTTTCTTATATTTTAGTAAAAATATTCAATCGAAACTTCTGAAACCATTTTGTATTAGCTCTGTTCAAAGAGACATGATCCTTTTCTTGTTCTCTATCTTTAGACAACTACAGGGCAATGCCATTTTAAACACTATGGAAGAGAGTGTACATTTGCACAGCAAAAAGGCATAGCGGGGACGTTGACCGATATAGTCAAATTCCTATCAAAGACTGATAAGAGACTCCTGGTGAGTTTCCATTCTTCAGATGTGCATTTCTGTCTTGCTACAAAGAACTAAAACATTCAAAACCAAATTCAACAGGGGTTTGTGCTGCCAGGAGAATGCTAAGAGCTGTAAACCTAGGTGATATTCCCTCTAGTAAGGAAATAGCATGATGGAGTGCTGAGATGGGCCCAGGATTAAGTGTGTGCTATAGGGGTTCATTACCTAGCAGTTACCACCCATGTACCACCCAGACATTATTCCATTACCCTCTTGACACCAAGTTACCCGGGCAGCCATATTTATAGCACAAGCTTCTCATTTTCCCAATTTAGTGACTTTATGAGAGAAAATGGAGAAGTTGTGCAACAACAAACCAGAGCACATAACGTAGGGAAGAGACTCTAATTATGAGCATCATCCTTTTCATCCTGTCCCAGAATGTTCAGTCCTAAGATGAAACACGTGCTACACATTGAACACACTGTGTAACTTATAAAACAAGAATGTTTATTGTATTGAAGGAAAGATGATTATAAAAAGGACAGCTTTCTAAATACAATAAAGATACTTAAAAATACTTCCTCACATTCAATTGTGTGAGTGTGTACAGGAAAGTATGTCTCTGTATGCCTAGAGAAGTCAGAGGTCAACTTGCAGGAGATAGCACTCTTCTTACATCCTGTAAGGATTTGAACACAGGTCTTCACGTTTAGCAGCAAGTAATTTTACCTGCTGAAGATCCATCTTGCTGGCACACTAAGAAGATTTTAGATCTATGTGAAATGTGTTTTACATTTTAAAATTCATATATATATGAATTATATATGACTATATTATATATATTATATATGAATATATATGAATTTTAAAATATAAAATACATTTCACAGGTGTCAACTGCCCTCTCCCCTCTGCTAACTTGTTTGGGGCAGATTTTCCTTGTTGTTTTGAGGCTGCTTCTCAAAAATTCTTTCTCCCATCTTGTGGTAGGAACAGTGGGATTATAAGAGCATTTATATCAGATATTTACATGGCATCATTGCGTGGCAATCATTCTATCCACTGAACCATCTTCTCCAGCTGCTTATTTTTTAAGTGTAAAAAATTTTAATGCCAGTGCTTTTAATTCTTTTCAAGTATTGCATGAAAGCTGATCAACACTGTTTAGATTTCTTATGCAATTTCGGAAAAATGGAAAGTGGGAAGGAAGCCAGCGTTCATATTCAGCTGGAGGGCAGGCCATCCATCTTGGAAATGGTGAGTCTGAAATCATATAGATAACTTTGTGATGTGGATCTATAAAGCCAGTTATTTTTACATAGACAGGATATTATAGAAACAGTTTTAAAAATTACATAGATAAGAATACAGCTTGAGAATAAAACCCAAATCTCTTTTTTTTTTTTTTACCACACTACCTGACAGAGATGAACTATAGCATCCTTGGGTTTCATTCAGAAATCATGCAACTTTCTGTGAACTTAATTAAATAGAAGTTGACTATCCTATCAGCTCACATCATCTTAAGTCACCAGGTCTCAATGGCTGTAATGCTGCAACCCTTTAATACAGTTCTTATGTTATGATAGTATCTCCCAATCATAAAATTATTTTATTGCTACTTAATAACTATAAATTTGCTACTGTTATGAATTGTAATGTAAATATATGATACTCAGGGTATCTGATACAAGGCTCCTAAAAGGGTTGTGGCACATAGGTTGAGAACCACTGCCTTAAATCATCCTTTAAAATGTGCTATTTAAAAACTAAAACCAAGGAATAAAATTAAAATCTGATTTCAGAGAAAACCAAATGGAAACATCAAACAGTATCAACTAAACCTGGGTGTGGTGGCTCATGCCTATGACCCCAGCACTCTGGAAGTCTTAAGATTATCTGGACTATATAGTGAGTTCAAGGCCCTCTTGAATTTGAGATCCAATCTCAAATTAAAAAAAAAAACTATAACAAAATTCTGTAACAAAATTACATTTTTATAAATAACAAACTTTAAAACTTCAAATAGAAAAGGAATTAAGAGTATTTTGGATTTTTTTCCTCTAAAGAGCACATTTTACAAAGAGCTCCCAGATGACAGGAGAAAACTGAAAACACTGGCTCAGTTTCCCCTTCTGGTCAGTGTGGACAATGTCAGTGACCAGTGTAGACAAGGCCAGCCAATGGAGTTGCAAACTGAGACAAATTTTGTTCACATATTTTAGTTGACCCTTGCCCATGATAGCTAAAAGAAATGGCTCTACTACATGTTCAATAGCATTTTTGTTAAATTATAACACAGTGGTCAAAGGAATATTCATCAGATAGCAGAGAGAGAGAGAGATCCATTCATCTTAGCTTCAGATATGCATAAAGTCCTGAGGCCAGCATCAGGACTGCCTCTCATATGCCCCAAGTTTCTCCACAGAGGCTCTACTGACACAGTGGACAGAAAATTTTGTTGTCAGACATCCATGCACACTGCAAGACATTTAAGAGTGCCCTACACCCCAAGTGGTTCCTACCACTGTTCACATCTCTACAGTTAAAGATGTCCCCAGACATTACATACTGTCCCTGGAGGATAAGTCTTCCTGTTGAAAGAATGCTGTAGGCCTAGGTGAAGTTTGGAATTTCTAGCTCTAAAGACAATCTTTACCCAGTAGATTTTAGCATTTGAGGGAAAATAGATCTCCTTAAGAATCTGTAGTCAAGGACCAAGGTGTAGCTCAATTGGGATAATGCTTGCCTAACATCCACAAAGCCCTGAGATCAATCCCCAGACCTGAGCACTGGTGTGAACTAGGTATGTAGTGATGTACACCTGTAATTAGATTATAGTACGATTAGTAAATCAAGGTCACTCAACTAACAGCCTGGGCTCCACGTGATTTGCTTTGAAAGAAAGAGAGAAAATAGAAGAAAAAGAAAGAAAAAAAGTAAGAGAGGGGGGAGAAGGAGGAAGGAAGGAAGGAAGGAAGGAAGGAAGGAAGGAAGGAAGGAAGGAAGGGGAAGGGAAAGAAAGAAAGAGAGAGAGAGAAAGAGAGAGAAAGAAAGAGAAAATAGAAGAAAAAAGAGAAAGTAAGAGGGGGAGAAGGAGGAAGGAAGGAAGGGGAAGGGAGAGAGAGAGAGAGGGAGAGAGGGAGGGAGAGAGAGAGAGAGGGAGAGAGAAAGAGAGAGAGAGAGAGAGAGAGAGAGAGAAAGAAGGAAAGAAAGAAAGAAAGAGTATCATTATCAAAATTGCTCAGTGGTTGAAACACTTCCCTCAAACAAGATGACCAGCAGCACTGTGGTAGGAAAACCACCTACAATAAGCCCTCATCTACCTCCACATGTGCATAAAAGTGAATAATAGTACTATTTTTTTAATTATATGTAAGTACTATGTTCTTATCCACCCCCTACAAATGCACCTCCCATGAAATTGAGGATCATGCTTATGAGTCCAAAGAAAGCCATTATAATTTCAGAAAGTTACAGAAATTTTAGATAGCAAACTGGCATTTCTATTGACATGTCTTGTGCAATGAAATGTGAATCAAACTGTGGATGGTTTCTTTTCAAAACAGGATGAGACCTCATCACTCAAGTTTGAAATAAAAGCAACAGCTTTTCCAGAGCCACACCCAAAAGTTATTGAACTAAATAAAGATGAGAACGTGGCCCATGTAAGATCTGTTCTCTTAGGGGCTACATGAAGACTGTATGGGAACTAGTTAGAGGGTGTTTATTAGTGGTGCCTTCTTGGGATCTGAGTCAAGAGTCAGCCTGTCACCAGGCCATAGAGGACTTTTAACTCCTTACCCAGAGGTAGCATTTTCCACAACTGATGGGAAGTATAGAGAGAGCTCTCTGGAGCCGCGATTTGGTAGTGGTGAGAATGGAAAGGATGGGAAGAGCTGTAGAGCATTCCACTCACTGTTTCTGCTAAACAGTTGCCAGGGCTTGGTAAGGCTGAGACTAGAGCAGGGCAGGGTGAACAGTTCTGATCTCTGTGGAGGCCTGGGAGGCTTTTCTCAAGGGAAATGTCAGCAGTGCTATGTCTGAGTGCGTGTTTCTTTTCCCTAATTTGTGCAGGTTTTCTTGGAAGGGCTCCATCATCAAAGACCCAAACGACATTTCACCATCATTATTATTACCATCAGCTTGCTACTTGGACTTATTGTACTTTTATTAATTTCATGTGTTATGTGGAAGGTAATCCTTTAATAATTATCAATTTCATGTGTTACATGGACACTATGCCTTTCATAGTTACCAATAGTACACTACTCAAAATGCCTTTATTGTCTCAAAGCCAATTATTTCAATATTTACTATTCTTGTTTCCCATTGCTATCTCAATGTTTACTACTGATCACCTATTTATTCTAACTTCACTACAAGAGTCCGTTTGGGAAAATGTGAATAACGTCAAATATCAATGTAATGGTGTCTTAATCAGGGTTTCTATTCCCTCACAAACATCATGACCAAGAAATAAGTTGGGGAGGAAAGGGTTTATTTGACTTACATTTCCATACTGCTGTTCATCACCAAGGAAGTCAGGACTGGAGCTCAAACAGGTCAGGAAGCAGAAGCAGAAGCAGAAGCCATGGAGGGATGTTCCTTACTGGCTTGCTTCCCCTGGCTTGCTCAGTCTGCTCTCTTATAGAACCAAAACTACCAGCCCAGAGGTGGTCCCACCCACAAGGCACCTTTCCCCCTTGATCACTAATTGAGAAAATGCCTTACAGTTGGATCTCATGGAGGCATTTCCTCAACTGAAGCTCCTTTCTCTGTGATAACTCCAGCTGTGTCAAGTTGACACAAAACCAGCCAGTACAGATGGGGAGTGCATATATATGACAGAGAAGTCCTATGTTGTTCATGCTGCATGGTCCATGCTGATTATCACTGTTTACAGCTGTTTCCAGAGCTAGGCAAACATGGGCAAAGTTAAAAGTATTGTATACTGATTAGATATTTGATGTGACTCTTATGGGTTCAGAACTATACACTTGTCATCTAATCTGTTTTCAGGCTGGATTCTTTAAAAGACAGTACAAATCTATCCTACAAGAAGAAAACAGGAGAGACAGCTGGAGTTATGTCAACAGCAAAAGCAATGATGACTGAAGACTTCTACACTGAGAGAACTGAAAAACTCAGGTTAGGAAAAAGAAATCCTGTTCAGAAGACCCGTCAGAATTTCTTCTTTTTTTCCATGTGCTTATGATTTTGTGACATACTCTTAGTGCAGGGGAAATCTTCAAGAAAGAAGCTACCCAAAGGTGGCTTGTCAGCTTCGGTGGATGAGTGAAGCAAAACACTAAAGCTCTGGATGTACCGGAGAGGTGACCTGTTTAAGACAACTTAAAGCTAGAGAGAATCCAGACTCAGCAGGGCCGACTTAAAGGGAATGATTTTTCAACATCACTGATGAAGTGGCTCATCTCAGTGAAATGGATGCCATGATGTGGAAACTTGTTGGCTTCAAATACTTTTGATTTATCTTCAAACTATGATCATGATCTTTGAATTCACTGAGACTCTTTCAAATGGCTGTTCCAAGATTGTCTAATGGATAAGTCATTTTTTATTAGATATTTTCTTTATTTACATTTCAAATGTTATCCCCTTTCCTAGTTTCCACTCCAAAAATCCCCTATCCTCTCCCCTGTCCCCTGCTCCCCAATCGACCCACTCCCGCTTCCTGGCCAAGGCGTTCCCCTATACTGGGGAATAGAACCTTCACAGGACCAAGGGCCTCTCCTCCTATTGACAGAGCACAGGGTCCCCAATGAAGGAGTTAGAGAAAATACCCAAGGAGCTGAAGGGGTTTGCAGCCCCATAGGAGGAACAACAATATGAACTAACCAGTAACCCCAGAGCTTCTTGGGACTAAACCACCAACCAAAGAAAACACACGGAGAGACGCATGGCTCTAGCTGGATCAATCATTTTAAAGCAGAGGACCTGAAGACTGCTCTTGGTGGTGCTGCATCCCTGGGCTGTGTCCCTACAGCCCTTTTACTCTGCAGATAGGAACTGTAAAATCCTAAAGAACAAAATCCGTTTGCAGCAGGATGGCTTCTGGGGAAATGGTCAGCTGCGGACTCTTGTGTGTATGTACATATACTTTTTTAAAGGATAAAAATCTCAATCTACTTCTTTATTAAGAACACCCAGGAATAGTTTGCATCTTCTAAGCTTCACCTTTAATACCAATTCTTAAGAATTTTATCCTCATAGCAGATTATAAATATCGCACTTTAGCTGATACACACTGATACAACATGAACTGCAGCTCACTGATGATCGAAAATTGTGTGAAGAGAGATTTAGGAACCAATATTTCATAAAACATTCACTGCATCAAATTATGCAAACATGAGTATCTGCTAGGATATTGTTGTTTCTCTTGGTCTGGTTGAATATACATAAACTAGGACTCTAAAACACCACATTCTGTCATAGAAATGGAGACACAAAAATCATAGTTGGAACTGCAAATCACTGATCAAGTTTGTGTGCAGTGGCATCAAAATTCCCATGCGATAATGCATGCTTGATGTTGTTGAACAAGATACTATTTTAAAATGAAATAGCTTCTACCTGGGTTTCACATAATTTGTCTGTAATTACAATCATTTTTGTAGTATTTATTTCATATATGTAGTTTGATAAATGTAAGTTTTCATTTGAATCTGTTATGTGTAAGCAAGCTAAGGCCAGACTTTGAACATGTGCTGGGTAAAAGGGGCAGCCTTCAGTGTTGTGAAGAAAGATCGCTTTACAGGAAGGGTTTGATGCCAGCTGGCCCTTCCTCAGATTTCCTGACTTGTGAGGATGGCTTGTTCACAAGCCTCTGGCTGGAGCCGTGGAGGGAGGTTTTGAGTGCTGAAACTTGAGCATAGAGCATCAGATCTGGGTGAGCAGAAACCATATTTAATTAGATGCTTATATTTTTAAGGGATGCTTTTTTGTGTAAAAGGTTTAAGTTGATGGTTTTCTTATAAAAATTCAAGTAGTTATTTCATGAGGATGCCAAAGTTAATAGATGAGAAATCAATATCATTTTAGACCTACCGTTTCAAGGAATGGTCTCTGAGGAGAGTTAAATGTGGATCATTGCACTGAAAACCGACTCCTGCCTTTCAGGTACAAAAGAACGTAGCTACCTCCTGGGCCACATTTTGCCCAATTAGAAAGAAATATTTTTATATTTATTAATAAAACTTAGAATTTTATATAAGCTTTAAAATGTAGTTATTTCAAAAGATGCTGTTATGGGATGGGTAGTAGAATAGTAGCCTAAGAGGAAAGAATGTTTTTTAAGTGGGTGTTCGTGGTTATGTTACTATCTCACTGTGAAGTCTGAGATTTTACAGAAGTTTTGTTTTACTAGGTTACAGGAGATACTAAAGAATTATCTTCAACAGTATTGAGAGAGCACAATGTTGTTAAAATTAGATCTAACAAACACCTTCCAAAAATCAAAACTTTGATTTTTTTCATTAATTTCATATTTTTTGATTTTCAAATACCTGGCTACTATTTTAATTATATTAAAATATTTTAATTGCATTAAAGTAGATACTTTAATTATATTAAATAGATAGCTTCATTAAAATGTGTTGCAGTAAATCTCTCCAACCCAAATATGCCTTGGCAATGAAAACACAACACAGTTAATATGATTGCATGCTGTGCGCCTAGATTGGGCAGATCTACTGCTACACTACTGTCTTCCACAGCTTATGAGACCCCTTAGAACTTGCGGTTTCTCCAGGCCATGTGCTTCTGCTCTGCTTCACTTCATCTTCCTCCCCCTCTGCATCCTCTCCCTCTTCCATTTTCTCCTTCTTTTCTCTCCCTACCTTCGGCTCCGCCTTCCCTTTTATCTGCCCAAATATCAGCTCTCCTTTATTTTACAAATTAAGGTGGGAATCAGGTTTACAGGAAATCACCTGAGTGCTGACTCATTCCTTGTTCACAACCGCTCATGGGAGAACAGAATTAACATCAAATATAATTAGCCCCAGGGCTATCCTCAACATTTACCCCTTTCTGTCCAATTAAAAGACTATTTTATCTCAGATATAATTGAACATAACAATTATTATTTTGTAATTTATAAAGTACAGGAGACCTAACACCCAGTCCATCATCTTTGTTAATTAAATAAAAATCTCTGTCATCTATCCTTACTTAAAAGACTATAGTTCTGCACCTGGCTAGTTCTGCATCTGAAAACCATCCTCTCAAATCTATTCCTCTCAAAGTGAAAAGCCTGGGCTCGCCTGAGACTATGTAGTTTTTCAACCTCAACATAAATCCAAGAATGACTGATATTAACTGAAAATATATAGGAAGCCTAACATAGCTTCCAAAATTTAGATAATTTGTTGAGACCACTGGTCACTTGGACAGTCCCTTACTTCAACAGGGTGGAGCTTTGATCTTCAGGCTACTGGCCTTAGTCATCTGACAAGACTTAGAGAAACAAGAATATTAAGGACTAGCCTACTGTCTCGGCAGAATCAAGCTGTCCTAACCTGTAGTTGTGTCCTTTCTTTGGACAGTATTATATCTGTAGATGAAATGAGCCAATTCTTGCCTAGTGACTTTCACCACAACTAGAGTAACTCAAAGATGCTCAGTTTCTTCTTTGAATCCAAGACAGGGAAAGCTGTCAGGAGCAGACTAGTCTCAACAACAAGTGAATAAATAACATCAAACTTCACATTCTGTGGACTTCTGATGTTTTTGGAAAACCAATTATCTATATGAAGTAATCTGAACTGTTCTCTGAACCTCTCTCAGCCATTTCTGATTAAAATAACTGAAAACACCCTAACAATAAACTCAGAGCCAAGAATTTCCTATCTGACCCTTAACTCACAGGCTTAAACATCTCAGCTCTGTTTATCATAACAGCAATTGAAGGACTGGGTCTAAGCCTTGTACTTCAAAATTTTTAGTATCAAAGACAACCTATAATAACCACCCGCAGCCGCAAAGCTTAGGGAACTGGGATGATGAATCTTCATAACTTCTTCAAGCTGATATGGGCGTTGAGATATTTTTGAAGGAAGGGGGAAGAATAGGGAAAGGGGGAGTTAGTTGGCCTTAGGAAGGCCCCACCATGATTGTATTAGTTTCTGATGTCTCTGTCCTGACTGGATCCGGATGAAAAACCAAGATATCAGTTCAGGCAAGTCAGTTCAGCATGTCTGATGATGAAATTCACCAAGGCTGTATATTCTGTAATATATAAATCTCAAAAAAAAAATTTAGTATCATCAATATAACCTTTTTGTTTGATTCTCAGGAATCTAGTTCTCAGGGGGTCTCCTTCTATCAAATCTGATCCATATAACTCTAGAATGTGTAAATACCTTAATCACCTTTTCCAAAAACACAAAGATAAAACCTTTCCCCAAATCAGCATATCCTTCAGCTGGTAACCAGGAAAACCTGTAACTTGCGCTCTGTCCCAGAGGAACAATAAAACAACCACAACACACAAAATCACACACATTTTAGCCTATTTAGGCCTTTCTAATTTGTCATGTCAGGATATTAACCCAAAATTTCCATGGAGTCCACGTTAGACAGAATATGAATCTCTTGCAGACTTTATTATACCATCTTACAACAATTGATTCATACTTCTATTTTCCTTTCCTTTTCCTTTCCTCTCCTCTTTCCTTTCCTCTCCTCTTTCCTTTTCTTTCTATACCTGGTTTTAAGAAGCAGTTTGTCAAACCAGGATTTAAACCCAAAATTCCCGTGCAGCCCACATTAGACAGAATATGAGTATCCTGTAAGACTTATTAAAGCAATATATCTTTATACCATCTTTAAAGCAATTAATTCAAACTTCTACTAATACCTGTTATACCGTCTATCTGTTGTGCTCTCTACCAGGAGCCACAGACATTTATTTAATTAATACCTATTATAACATGTATCTGTTATGCTCTCTACCTGGAGACATAGACTTTATTAATTAATACTTGTTCATAGCAGGCAATTATCACTGCTGTCTCTACTTGGAGTCAGTAACTAATAATCCCTATATAGTTCCAAATCACAGGTAAAATTTCCCATCTTTAAGTACTATACCTGCTTATAAGAGGCAGCTTGACAAACCAGGATTTAAACTAAAAACTCCAGTGGAGCCCATGTTAGACAGAATATGAGTATCCTGTAAGACTTACTAGAGCAATATATCGTTATACTATCTTTAAGTATCAAAAGGTTATATTTTTCTCTTTATATCAATGAGTTATTTGGTCTGGAGACCTTTGTACCTTTGCCTCCCAATTTTTTATTCATGGGGAGAAGCTGAATGTAAAAAGACCCCTGTTGTCTGTGTCCCTGTTTGGAAGTGGGGGAGGCAGGGTAGGGAACAAAGGACATAGGGAAGCAAACAGGGAAGGCTCTCTCTGGTGTAGATGCTTCTCTGCTGTTCTCTGTAGGCCCCTCAAATCAAATTCATACTGCTACAGCCTAGGTCACTGCCCAAGCCCCTTTCAGGTGTTGGGGGGCAGTGAATTTTTATCTTAGTTAGTTGAGTTCAAATCAATATGTTGGGCGCCATTTTGTTGTGTTAAATCTCCATCCCAAATAAGCCCCGGCAATGAAAGCATGATTTAATTCATATGCTTACAAGCTGTGCACCTAGATTGGGCAGATCTACCACTACACTACCATCTTCCACAGTTTATGAGACCCCTTAGAACCTGTGGTTTCTCCAGGCCATGTGCTTCTGCTCTGCTTCACTTCATCTTCCTCCTCCTCTGCATCCTCTCCCTCTTCCATTTTCTCCTTCTTTTCTCTGCCCCACCTTCCCTTTTATCTGCCCAATCATCAGCTCTCCTTTGTTTTACAAATTAAGGTGGAATCAAGTTTACAGACAATCACCTGAATGCTGACTCATTCCTTGTTCACAACCACTCACAGGAGAACAGAATTAACATCAAATATAATTAGCCCCAGGGCTATCCACAACAAAAATGCATTTTCTATTTGTATATATCTTGCATGCCAGATTCCTTCATAATAAATTTCTGCTTACATACTTCTTTCATATGCAATCACATGCTACTTTGCAATCATTCATTTCTTCCAGGCTTCCTCCATAGAGCCTGATCAGTCTTGGGTGCAGCCTATAAGGAATAACAAGGGTTTGATGATTTCATTTCTGGGCCACTATGATTTTTCACATACCTCACAAGTGTGGTGCATAAATCACACATACAGATTGGCATATACTCCTAGCTGAGCCACAAGCCAGCAAGGACCTAAAACACCAACATCTGTGACCATTCCAAAGCACTCTTAACCACCTTTCCTGCCTGGTTAATATCCGCTAGTGCCTCTGTGAAGAGACAGTTACTTAAGAACACCCCACCTAGCAGAGGACCCTGTCCCTCCCTCCCAGCACACTTCAGCCTGCTGAGACATTAAGCTTGCTAAGATTGAGTATGAGTATTGAGTTTCTACAACTTTATACCCATTGCTCATTCTTGTTGATATATATGTACAGTGTGTGGAATGCATTATAAAGATCTAACAGTCAACTCCATTACTTTGTGTGCTGAATTAAATAAAAAAGGATTTTGATAAAAGCAAACTGTTCAACAGATTATTACATGATATTAGAACCCAGTTTGGTCGTGGTGGTGGGATGGGAGCAGGGCTAGAGAGTATGGCACTACATTAACCTTATAAGGTTTAAGAATATCCTCAAAGACAAACAATGTAAATTGTCAACATGTCTGTATCATTTATACAAAATAATGTTTGCAATGCCAGCATAAATGCTCAGGTTTGTATTTATTGAGAGGTGGTGCATATGTATTTATACAATGTGCTAACTTTCTGGCTTTTAATCTTCTGCTTGGGCTTAGGAGGCAGAACGCCCTTATTATATTAATAGTGTTGCATCTAGTATTCTGCACAGAAAGTCATAAAATAGTTGGGCTTACCTAATGTGAACCTCTGATGCAGCTTCCATTAAGTCACCATCTACATTCCACGGAAACCCGTGTTCTGAAGCAGTTGTATGGTTTCCACCCTCCTCCTGTGGGCTGTATCCATTGCTATTACTCTTTGGGTGAATTTTTACTTCTTCAATGATATAAGTCTCCACAAAGGGAAAATTGAACTAAATATAACAAAAAAAAAAAAAAAAAAAAAAAACAAAAAAAAGCATGATGCTTCATGGTGGCCCCTATTAGAATTAAGTTTCATCATCATTCTGACATCTTTATAGCTTTGAAACTTTAACCAGATAGCCCCAGGTTTTCTGAAAAAGGATCCTCTTTCCATGCCCATTCATCTCTACTGTATGACAGTTTGTACCTGTGAAGAATTTCCCACCAGAATGATGTCATAATTTCTAGTTAAAGACAGACTCTTCAGTTGATCTCACTGACTTCATTACAATCTTAGTTATCTGATATGAAACAAACTCTAGCACAAGTTTCACCCTTGGAATTCAATACAGGAGAACTTGAATCTAAATTTATAAAAATTAAATAGGAAGTACAGAAGAGAAAGGAAAGAGGCAATCAAACATGGTTTTCCCAGGTGCTTACCTGCCATCTTAACAAACAAATGGACACAAGGTACAGGATAGTAATTAGCCATCGAGAATGTTCAGGTAATGTTCAAGTTGTTCTTTTTCTTCTTTGCCAAAGGATATTACCCAGGTGGAGGAACAGCAATGAATCCTCAATTATATCTATAAAGACCCTTTATACAAATAGAGTACAGGGCAAAGGTAACAAGGGCTAAGACTGAATATCTGGGGTGGGGAGCAGACATAATTTAGCCAATATCAGCCAGCCTTGGAAATTTATGTAAAAACATAGTCTATGAAACGAATGAAAGGTTTACACTCAACATGGGAGCTCTAACATAGTTAAAGCGTGCAAGTAGTTTCATGGAGAGCCAGGCTGGTGAGAGTTGCTAAGAGCTGAAGTGAGCATGGACTCCACATTTTAACTCAGCTTATTATATATTGTAAGCTGTAGTGTCTCCTAGACCTTTGCTCTGTGTATAAAATAAGGGTTTGGGGGAAAATACTAACCCTTAATTTGCTTTAAACAGCTTTTTATATTTTGTGCTTCATTGAGGTTTGTATGCAGAAGGGGGAGGGGAAACTATGTTCACTAAGGGATAATCCCAAAGCCATTATTTTAAAATATGAAATGATCAATGATTATTAACTATATTCACAATACAACATTTGGCTATCTTAACTACTTTGAAGAACCCAATTACAAAATGTTTCAACATACTTTGTATGCCCTGCCCAAGAATTCCTATGTTGAAGTCCTAATCTTGAATGTCTCAGAACATAACTGCTTTTGAAGATAAGGCTTCTAAAGATGTAGTTATATTAAACACATTTCTGGGTGGCAGAGCCTAATTGGAAACTAGTGTGAAAATATAGCCTATATAATGAGTGATTATGCAGTGATTTCTCTTAAGTAAGAGGCAGATACTGAGAGGTTTGCACCCAATGTGGGAGCCAATTGTTTCTTTTTGGGGTGGTAGAAGGTTGAGAGCTTTGAAAAATACCAGGGATTCACATGTCCCAGGGGACAGCCACGTGAAAATACACTTAGAGGACAAACATGTCCCAAAGGGATAATGGCCTCATGAGATAGTGAAACAGTTGACACCTTCCTCAAGTCGTAGCTGGAACTTGCAGTGAGAAAATGGCTTCCCAAGAACCATGAGTTCATGTTGAGGAAATGGAAAGCTGCCCTTGGGAAAGTGGAGAAATCAGCTATTTTAGGAAAATTCTTCCAAGAGAAACTACAAAAGACAAGACAGGCTAAAGATACACAAGAGGCCATTATAGTGAGTAAGGTTTGAATTTAAGAAGAGGGAGAGATACAAAATAAGAACCAACAGAAGCAGTTGATGTAATGTTGTGAGAAAATGAGAAGGGGAATTTCAGGAAAACTGCAATATGAGGGGAGATGCTGTTACCTGAAGAAAGGGGTAAAGTCAAGGTCAGCCATGGGCCCATCAGACTGGGAGACCTGGGTTGTTTACAAACTTTACAGTATAAGAGAAGGACAGAGGTTCTGCAAATCTGAAGACCTGATCAGACCCTTGCATGGGTATGTGCTTAGAAGAAGGCAAGCAATTAGAATAATGGGAACAAAGGGACCACACAGAAGAGAGGATCCTCAGAAGATGGGAGAGTGAATTTAAAAGCTTTAAAACCACTTGCCAAAGGTGGTCATGGAGAAGAAGAAATGTGGGGAAAGAGAAGAGCTAGCAAGAGGGTGCAGATAAAAGGGTCCCAAAGCGTAGTTTTATCCTGTTTTACTGAGTTGGGAGTCACTGTAAAAACAGTGAGGTTATCTTCAATCTGTTCGACAGCTGTTCACAAACACTGACATTCCAGCAATAAAAACACGGCTCAGAGAATGAAATGCTAAAACAATTCAGAATTTCTTTCCTTCCTACATACCAGCACTGGCTGCAGATTCACTGCACAGTGGAGAATCCTTCAGTAACTAAGATATATGTAGACTTTCTTATATGGCAAACTGGTTTTTTTAATGCATTATATATAATTCACATTCCCATGTTTATTATTCACTGAAATGATTATATGAATTAGATGGTATTATAAATACCAGATTATTGTAGTTCTTTATTGTAGTGTGGAATTATGAGACAAACATGGGGGCCTGGGGACTGGAGTGATGGCTCAGCTCTTAAGAATTCTTACTGCCCTTCCAGAGGACTCAAGGATCATTCTCAGTACAAATGTGAATCAGCTCTCACAACCACCTGTAACTCTAGCTCAAGAAGATCCAACTCCCTCTTGTGGCTCCCACAGGCACACACAGACACACAAAATCAGTTTGTTCTCTCTCTCTCTCTCTCTCTCTCTCTCTCTCTCTCTCTCTCTCTCTCTCTCTCTCCCCTCGCTCCCTTCTTCCCTCCCACCCTTCCTTCCTTCTTCCCCCTCCCTCCTCCCCCCTCTCTGTGCCCCTACCCCTTTACTAGTGCCTATAGTGTACGATCAACAGTCATCCTGGATTTACTGCCTACCTCCCATCTTTCCTCCCCTAACTACACCCAAACACCATTCATGTCCCATAACAGAAGAATGGATACATACAATGTGGTGTGTTTACACAATGGAATACTACTCAGCTATTAAAAATGACGACTTCATGAACTTTGTAGGTAAATGGATGGAACTAGAAAATATCATCCTGAGTGAGGTAGCCCAGACCCAAAAGGACATACATGGTATGTACTCAATGATAAGTGGATATTAGCCCCAAAGCCCAGAATGCCCACAACACAACTCAAAGACCATATGAAGATTAGCAAAAAGGAAGGCCAAAGTATGGATGCTTCAATCCAAGTTAGAAAGAGGAAAAATAATCACAAGAAGCAGAAGAGGGAGGAATCTAGGTGGGAGAGGGGAGGAGGAGGAAGGGGGGGGCAGAACCAGGATGGGAAGAGACAAGAGACAAGTCCAGAGGGCCATGAAAATGGAAATAAGTAGAAGTGTGGAGGGAACTTGGGAAACCACACTTCCCCAAGATACCAGGAAAGTCCCAGATACCAGGCATGCAAGAGGCTCCCAGGACCCAATGAGGTTGACATTAGACAAAATACCCAACAGAGGAAAGACAGAACCTGAAGAGACCACTTCAGTAGATAGCCACAGCCACCAGTGGAGGGATGGGGCCACCCATCCATCTCAATTTTTTTGCTGAGAATTGTCCCCGTCTAAAGAAATGCAGGGACAGAAAAGGAGCAGAGGCTGAAGGAAAGGCCATCCAGAGACTGCCCCATCCATCCTCAGACACCAAACCCCTATATTATTGCTGATGCCAAGATATGCTTAGAGACAGGAGCCCTCTGAGAGGCTCTACCAGCCCCTTACAAAGACAGATGCAGATAGAGTCAACCATTGGACTGAGCCCAGGGACCCCAATGGAAGAGTTAGGGGAAGAGCTGAAGGAGTTGAAGGGGCTTGATTACAAGCCCATAGGAAGAACAACAATATCAACTAACTAGACCCCTCAGAGCTCCCAGGGACTAAACCACCAACCAAAGAGTACACATGGGCCAGTCTATGGCTCTGGCTACATATGTAGCAGAAGAATGTCTCATCTGGCATCAACGGGAGGAGAGGTGCTTGGTCCTGTGGAGGCTTGATGCCCCAGAGAAAGGAGATGCTAGAAGAATGAAGCTGGAGTGGGTGGGAGGGTGGGGGAGCACCCTCTTAGAGTTAAAGGGAGGTGTGGAGAGTTCGTGAAGGGGAGACCAGGATGGAGGATAACATTTGAATGTACACAAATAAAATGATTTTAAAAAATTGTGTCAAACTACAAGGTTTTACAGACACATCTGTACTTCAAGACTAATAGTTGGGTCAGAGTGTGTGCCCAAGAGCACAGCTCATCATCATATTTGTTCTGTCTCTTTTAGTCTAATCACTTAAGTGGAAATATCTCTAAATACGTTGTGAATAGCAATAACATCTATAAAATGGGTATTTTAAGCACATAGCTGCAAATCTTTTAAAATCCATGAATATGGAGCAGGTTGAAAGCAAATGTCAGGAAAATCTAACTGTCATAAGTTTAGAATCTGCTTTTGTGAAACCAAGAAAGCTAAACTCTCAGATTTCACCACTTTCCATTCAAAAGAACAGCTTGCTTGTGTGCGAGTGTGTGTGTGTGTGTGTGTGTGTGTGTGTGTGTAATTGTACTCTTAACTGACTTCACGTTTCAGTTTAATACTAGAATTTTGGTTTTTCTTTACACAGGGGAAAAAATCGTATAACCCACATGTCAAAAGAATCAAATGTAAGTTAATACTGGCACACACATTTTCAAATTTTGAAGTAAAGGCTGAGGGCAAAAGATGATTAACATAGACAGAAAGAAATAAAGGTTTCTCACAAGACTAAACTTGACATTAATCTCTGAAGCATCATCATCTCCATGATTAATAGCCTTGCAAAGAAATAACCAAAAAAAAAAATGTCCATACCTGATTCTTTACACTGGAGTGTCTTTTCAGGTGCTTTACAAATTCTGATCGAGTGGTGTTCCGGACAACCCTAAGAGCCATGCTTCCATTATGTAATCTGAAATTAAACATTTATTTGACATCAAGGAGTTTAACAGACTGTCGGAAACTACCCCATATCATTTTGCCTGGCAAATATAGTGCTCTCTAAAGGATACTGACCAATATTGAAAAATCACCATGTTGAATTGACCTAAATTTTTTAAATCACGTTTTGTTGTACTCAAGTTGAAATGAAAAAGCTTTTCAAATTAGTTTTATTAGTCCCTGGGGTTTCTTCTCAGCAAAACCTTACTGCAGGGCCCTTTGAAAATCAAACCTTTACACATTCTAATCACATCAAGAAGTAATATTAAATCTACCTTAATTATTTAAGAATTCTAGACATAAAGCTATGTATTTTACATTTTAAAAATGAATTGTGACACAGTGAACATTTGCAAATGGTCTGAGATAACCTGTGGCTAGCTGTTTTTCTAAAAACCAAACTGTGGTTAAAGTGTTTATGGGCAGAAGGTCTAAGTGACACATAAGATGAAATAAATCAAACTGCCCTGGGTAGAGAGGACAGAGTGAACAATTGCTACCACATATGTCCAGCTAAAGAGCAGAGCATTTTAATCTTACATAACACTTCCATCCAGTAAGAGAGAATAGAAACCAAAAGTGTGATCTGGTGCCAACACAGCAGCCACAAACTCATTTGCTTTAGAAAGCATTTTGCAGAAATACACGCAAATAATTTCATGCCTGATTTTGGTGCAAACACAAAGCCCTCCCAAGAATAACAATGACATTAAAAGGAGGCTCAGGCTAGAGCTGTGTGGAGTCTGAGATGTTTGCCCTTCATCCAGTTGTTCTACGTAAGAATGGACCACTGCAGTAGACGGCACACAATGGCAATCAAAAAAAAAATGCTAGTGGCAAGCTCTTAACTGCTGAGTTAAGTGGGGTCCAATACTCCTACCCACCATGCTGTCTCTTCCCTCTGAAAACAAACAGCACCTGAGTGTTCATGGCACTGTCTTTACACATCATTTTTCTTAGTTGCATGATTTTATAAATATTTTTCCTCCTCCTTTGTTCTTCATGATAACATTTGGGAGAGAACCACTTTCTAGGATAAAAATGGACATTTGCTCAAAAGAATGTGCAGAAGGAAAGGTACCTCTAGTTCTGAGAAGCCATAAAATGTCTAGCTGGTCCTTTCATTGAAATGTAGCTGAGAGATTTCGATACACCATGGTTCACATTAAGCAAAACCATAATGTCTCTCTAATTAGAAGCATCAACCCAACCCAGTTCCCCTTACAGACAAGAACAAGCTTATACCTACTGAGCCATCTCTCCAGCCCTCATATTAAGGATATGGAATGCAGAGACATTCACAAGAAACATCAACATGGATTATAATATTCTCAACAAGTAGTGAAATGAAAGCAAACAAAGGAGGCACATGGCAGAGTTATGCCAATGGGACCCAAGGAACACGTTAGCCAGAGGGTAACGTAAAATGGAAATGAAGATAGGGCAGCTTTTCTCCTGGTCAATAGTTGTTCACAATCCACTGTGTGGACAAATCCTTTTTTTTTTAATTAGGTATTTTCCTCGTTTATATTTCCAATGCTATCCCAAAAGTCCCTCATACCCTCCCCCCTACTCCCCTACCCACCCACTCCCACTTTTTGGCCCTGGCATTCCCCTGTACTGGGGCATATAAAGTTTGCAAGTCCAATGGGCCTCTCTTTGCAGTGATGGCCGACTAGGCCATCTTTTGATACATATGCAGCTAGAGTCAAGAGCTCCGGGGTACTGATTAGTTCATATTGTTGTTCCACATATAGGGTTGCAGATCCCTTTAGCTCCTTGGGTACTTTCTCTAGCTCCCCCATTGGGGGCCGTGTGACCCATCCAATAGCTGACTGTGAGCATCCACTTCTGTGTTTGCTAGGCCCCGGCACAGTCTCAAAGAAGATCTAATATCATACAAAGAGAAACTACTTCTCTAACCACAATTCTTCTTCTTTTAAAAATAACATTTTTATTAATTCTTTGAGAAGTTTTTATGTTTTGATCATATATACGCCCCCCCACACACACACTTCTTTTCCTAATTCCTTCAATATATACTCCCTACATTCTCACCCATTTCCAGTTTCATGTTATCTTTTATTTCTCAATAATTCACCGAGTCTATTTATATTGCTCATGTACTCATGAATTTGGGGCCACCCACATTCAACCACAAACTGCCAGTGGTCACATCCTTAAAAAAAACCCACCTCTTCCTCCCCTCAAAAGCCATCAATTGTTAATAGCTCCTCAGCTAAGGGTTGGGGCCCATGGGCCCCTTCTCACACCATGCTAGAATATCAACTGGCTGCATCTTAAATACATCTTGTTCAGGCAACAACTACTGTTGAGTTCATAAGGGAACTAATACAGTCATGTCCAGAAGGTACTGTCCTGCTGTAGCTCCCATCTGACCTCTGGCTCTTAAAGTTTTTCCACCTCTCTTCTGTCATGGTCCTTGATTCTTGGTGGGGCTCAAGGATGAGATGGATGTCCTGTTTGTAGTCGAGAACTCCAGTCATTGACACTTAATTTCTGCACTTTCGTCTGAGAACATATCTTTAACAAGTTTCTAGCTAAAGTATTACCAAAGAAAAATGTTTATAAAAAACAAGCTTTAATAGTCATCAAAAATACTCACCTGGTGTCAGGTGTAAAGCCTCTGGGTGCCATTGAACATGGACAGGGCATTGCCATGATGCTGATGTTCAAGAACTGCCCCTGGATGGTTTGCCAGTGACCACCACAGTCTATAGAAAATGGAAGTGCATGGTTATATTCTCTCCCCAGTCACCAATGCAAGATAGGGCCTCAGGCAGATTCTTTGTGACTCACCAGATTCTGCAGATCTCTGTGATTTTCTAGAAGTAAAACGACAGAAACAAAAACATGTCACACATATGCAAAGCTGACATCTGATCAACACGAAGAGACTACACAACCCATAATTGCATGTGCAGGACCTTCCTTAATAGAATATCACTGGAGATATATATGTATTATAAGGAGCATTTTCTTAATAACTGGAAATTTCTCTAGTGTTGCTTTAATATTGAAATTACATGCTTCTCTGAGAATTCTCATAAGAATCAAGACTGTGGGTTTGAGGCTCACGGTTGTACCAAAAGCCATTTGACTGCCAGTCTGGATGCACACTTGCTTCTAAAGGCAGAACATCAACTTCATCTTTACTAGAAGAGGTGAGAATCTCTTATTCTACACTCGTTATGTACATTGCTTATTTCAAAGTAGTTTATTCCTTAAAGAGAAACAAAGGGGTTCAATGGTTCAGATTAAGACTGCCACTGTAGAGGACCCACATTCATTCCCAGCACCACATGGTGGCTCACAATATCTGTAACTCCAGTTCCAGGGGATCTGATACCCTCTTCTGGCCTCAGTGAGCATCAGGCACGTATGTGGTACACATGCATTTGTGCAGGCAAATCACTAGTACATGTTTTACTACAAATAAAGAGAAGATATCAACAATGCACAGCTTTTATTTACCTTTCTTGTTTATTCTGAGAACAACCTGCTAGTAAAAATGATATTTTGCAGTCCTCTGGCCTAAAATAAATACAATAAAATTTGTCATCAATGGTCATTGGCATTGGGATATAGAATTGTTGCCATAGTAAAAACTCTTACTTAAGTTTGGCCAGTGCTTTGATTATAGCAAAGTCTCTTCGCTGACTGGGGGACATCCATCGGTATTTCTCTGCCAGAGCCAAGGTCCTTCCACCAAAGCCAAACATGGCTGAGAACCCAAAGCAAAGAAGCTTGCCAGCAGAGCTAAAGGTGCAGACATCCACTGACCGTATGTGACCTGTAACGGGGTATCGAGTCCATCAGTGAGCGGCCGAAACAGCAAACATCAGAGAGAATGTTTATTTACTTAAGAAATACTGCAAGGTACCATCCATCATTGCTACTACCCTTGCGTTCTCTCTACCTCTCTTTACTATAATAACTGTAAATGCCACTTATAACTTTTTCAGGTGATGAGCAAAGAAACTCAAAGCAGTAAATCTTATATCCTATATCAATGTCATATAAAATAAGATTAGGGTTCTGATGCTGATGTCGATGTACCTGTGAAACAGAGTTAATTTTAGTTTTGCATTCCATTTATCTGAACTTCCATGCTATCGCATAGGATAATTTATGACCCCATGGATGTGCCCTGGTAGTTTTCCTACTTTGATAATATGATCTTACACCCGAAGTCTTGGTACAATCAAACAATAGTGCAGAATACATATGCAAATAGTATGCATAGACTTTTCCCATTATGTTATAAAACTGATTTTGAACATTGTTACAATATTTTTTCCATCAACATTATATAGTAAACCCTCATTCATTGCTCTTTTCAAAGCAAGTAGTTGAAATGAAAGGCAATTTAGCTAGAAGACACCTTGCCTTTGAGCTTTAGTCAAACATGTCTAGACTTAGAGACAGAGAACTTACCACTCCTGGATAAGACTGACAGAAACACAATAGTTAGGTACGCGAATAAAAACTTCCCTATTCCACCTGAACGTCTCTAGGAGAAGTCTTACCTAGTATAATATGCATGGTTGCAGTCACCACGTGAGGAGTTCCAAAGAGAGAATGTGCCAGTGCGTTAGTAGATCCTGCCAAAACAAATTAAAAACACGTATTAGCGGTAGAGTGTGTGTTCTAAATTACCATGGGCTCTGATTGCACATAGCCACCACCCTGCAAGGTTCAGCTGAAAATTAATGGAAGTTTATGACAGAAAAGTTGTTAAAGCATTAGACATGCCGCTTTCTATTCACAGCACAGATGCTTGTCAAATGTTTGCAGGATTGTCTGTTAAACTTCTAAGTGATTTAAACATTAGAAAATACCACAAAATGTTAGAAAATTGGACTGGGTATCTCAGCCCAGTAGTGCAGTATTCACTAGCATGTATAAAGCCTGTGTTCTCTCTCTGGAACCATAAGTTAGAGAATAGTTTATTGACTCATAACTATTTTGATCATGATATTGATATTATTCCCTCAAAACTACAATTATATAGAAACTTACCTCATTCAATTTTAATGAATAAACTTTTAGCTTGTACACAGAAATAAGAACTGACAGCAGAAAACGTCTGTGTTGATCACAGACAAAGGTATAGATATATAAACGAGAAAAATTCAGCCAATACTGGGAAAATACAATCACTTTAAACCCTGACAGGCATGTTCAAAGTACATTCTGTGAGTCCCAGAGGTACACTCTCACTTCAAATCAGTGTCCTTTCTATGTCTGAGAGAAAAACTGCCCCATGTAAAGACAATATTTAACTCGATTGTTGTCGTCTAAAAGTGTGTGCACAAGACATAGTTTCTGATTTTCATAATCGTTAAGGTAATTCAGAAAGACTCCGGGATTCCTCCATCCACTCATTAAAGGGAAAAGCTCCCTAGTGAAGGCCCTGTGATGCTGATGTGGGACCAAACTCATACAGAGCCTGCTTCCAAAGAGCAAAATAACAAGCCACCCCTCCTTTCCAGGTCAGTAAAAGCATTGGAAAGCATAGGAAGAGGATCAACTAGGCAACAGGTAGAAGTCAAGGTCAACCAAGAGCTGTGAAGGCATGGGTCTGTTGTGCACTAGTTCCCAAGAGGAAGACCCATCCCCTGGATGTGGTTAGGAAGTGGCATTTCTGTGCCATGTGTATGTGCTTCAAATAGGTCCCTTGCAACTGTGTCCTTCAGTGTTCGGCTGCAGAAGCTGAAACACCTCAGCCACTACTACTAAAATGTCATTGAAATCATTATTATGTACTTTAATAGTAAATAATAATAAACACATTTTAATTACTAACGATAAATCAGCATAGTTAAACCAGAACTCTCACAGTGCAACAACAACAAAGCTCACCTTACCAACTGCCAAAGTAATTCTGACTGAGTCACCAGTCAAAACTAGGCAATGTTCTGACTCCAGTTACTTAAAAGACAGTCTTGGTCAAGAAGGCATGCAGCCATACTGTTTACTGAAAGGCATTCATAGAGAGCAGCACACTGAGATGAATCTCACCAACTCTATTCAAAAATCATCCTAGGAGTCCTGGCCAGAGCAGCTGGTAAGAGAACAAGATAAAGAAATTGGAAAAGAAGGAGTCAAATGTCACTGGTGATCACTTCTGATAATCCACCAGAAAATGCTGACTTCTAACTGTTGCCCAATACACCCCTTTTCCATTACTGGCCTGGGAAGGAGAGTTGGCTGCTCTTTGGAAGCAGGCTCTGTATGAGTTTGGTCCCACATCAACATCACAGGGCCTTCACTAGGGAGCTTTTCCCTTTACTGAGTGGATGGACGAATCCCGGAGTCTTTCTGAATTACCCTAACTGAGAATCAGGAGCCATGTCCTGTGCACACACTTTTAGATGACAACAATCAAGTTAAATGTCTTCTTCACAAAGGGCAGTTTTTCTCTCAGACATAGAAAGGAAACCAAAATAAGAGTGTACTCTAGGACTCAGAGAATGTATTTTAAACATGCCTGTGAGTTAAAAGTGATATTGTAGTTTTCCATTATTGATTGAGTTTTTCTCATATATCTATGGGTTTGTCTCTGCTGTCGACTCCTATTTCTGTGTAGACATTTTTTGCTGTCGACTCCTATTTCTGTGTAGAAGTTAAAGGCTTATTCATTAAAATTGCATGGAGTAAGCTTCTATATAATTGCAGTTTTGAGGGAATAATGTAAATATCATGATCAAAATAGCTATGAGTCAAACCCAAAGACTTCAGTAAAGTTAATATGTGCATACCATTTTTTATTTATTTATAGCAACCTGTCATAAATAAGTCAAGACAATGAAACCATTTACCAACAGTAGCAAAGGTACTTAGGAGCAAACTTCACTGACAAAATACAGGATTTATAAACTTAAATGTATAAACATTGATGAAAGAGGTAAGATGGCAGAATTAAAACACAGAGATATCTCGTGTTCACAAACTAGGAGAGTGCATACTTCTCTCATAGCTACACTACCTAAAGCAGACCCTGTCAAAGGAGTCAGCGCAATCTCTATGAAAATTTACATGGTTTCTCATAGAAGCCAAAACAAAAAACAAACAAACAAACAAACAAACAAAAAATCCTTCTTTGAAAAAAAAAAAAGGCAGGACTCCAAGAAGCTACCACAATCTTGAAAGAGAAAAGCTGGTAGGGGCAGCATATATCCTAACTTCAACATCTACTATAAAACTATTGTCATTGAAACAGACTGCTCCTGGCATTAAAAACAGGTGCAGGTATCACTAGAATATAATATCAGGACCCCAAATGAAAAACTCCAGCATGTATGGTAAACTGATAGTCCACACACATACAAAACCACAATAGAAACAAAGGTAAGTCATAGTCACTAAAACTTGAGACTGGATGTCCATGGGTAGGAGAATGAAATTAGACCCTCCCATAACCTGTACACAAACCCAAACGCCAAAGGATTGGATACGTCAGACATTCAGTGGGAGAAAAGAGAAGGGGACAGCTCCATGCTGTTGCTCTAATTCCTAAAACACTGGACAAGAGCCAAAGTGTACATGGAGAACGATACTCAAGTGACTGCCCAGCCCAAGAACGTCTCAGTGGAGTAGGGAATGACCAACAGAACTAGAGAATGTTCACACAGGACAGTCCACAGTTGGTAAGTCTCACATCCAAAACACAGACACATGCCATTTGTGACAGCTATCCAGCCTGAGAAATGTGTTTTTAAGTGCCATTGTCACCACGACAACATCAAAGAGCAGACCTCCAGAAACCTGGATGGTAAAGCCTCGTGCAGACCTAAACTGTGTGCCACTGCTCCTGGCTTCAAATCCAGGTCACACGTCACTGTGCTGCAATACAGGTAACCCTGACAGGACGCTAAGTGTGTATCTACACATATTTAAATGGAGGAAATATGCAAAGAAAGTTCTTAGGAACAGCAGTTTAAGATTCTTATCTACCCTGAGTGGGGCTTTCAGAAATGAAGTTGTTTAAATCAAGGCATGGGCATAAAGGCCTAGGAGAATGCTGCATCCTGTTATTTTTATAAGTGTTATAATTCTATGCTATAGTAAATTTACAGGGTTTTTTTTTTCAGTATGAAATTGACTTTAGCTTACTGTAAGTTTATAAACGTTTAAAATTTTAAAAACTTCTGGCCATTTCCCTTTTATTGAAAGTAGATTTTTTTTCATACAATATATCCTGACTACAATATATCTCCTCTCCCTACTCCTCCCAGTTCCTTTCCACCTCCACTTCTGTTCAGATCCACTCCCTTTATGTCCATCGTCAGAATAGAACTGACTTCTAAGAGATAACAAAATAAAATATAATAAGATAAAACCATTACATCAACGTTGAAGAAGGCAAACCAACAGAAGGGAGCGATCCCAAGAGAAGTCACAGTAATCCAGAGACCCACTCTCATTCACACATTCAGGAGTCCCATAAACATAAGAACTGAAAGCTATAGTATATACACAGAGGACCTGGTATAGAGCTGTCAAGGCTCTGCACTTGCTGCTTCAGTCTCTGTGAGTTCATATGAGCCTTCCTTGGTTTGGTTGAGAGGGACTGACCTCCAATCCCTCTGGTGCTTAAACTCTTTCAGCCTCCTCTGCCCAGGGGTTGGTTCCCTGAGTGGAAGGGTTTGAAAGAAACATCTCATTTAGAGCTATGTGTCCCAAGGTGTCTTTCTCTGTGTAATGTATGAATTAATAGTTATGGTAAAACATAGACATTTTTATTATGTCCTTGCTCCATAAACTTTTTTTCTCTATTTATAAACTTTCTTGCAATATATATATATATTTCTTAAAAACTTAGGGGAAAAGGGGCCGGGGAGATAGCTCAGCTGTTAAAGTGCATACTACTTTTGCAGAAGATCCAAATCCAGTCCCCAGTTCTCATATCAGGCAACTCACAACTGCCTATAACTCTATCCTAGGGGTTCTGATGGCTTCTTCTAACCTCTCAAGTACACACCCACTTACATAATCTCTCACATACATACATAATTAAAACATACATTTTTTTAAAAAAAAGTCATTAACATACATGGTGGAGACGTGCCCAGTGTGAACACCATTAGCAAGCATCTCTGTCTTTCCCTTCAGCACCTTAACCTACTTTCCAATGGGCTTTACTGTCATCGCAGTGCCATCTTCTGGATCCTCCTTAGAGGACCTGGCTGAGGCCCCTGTTGGGGGAAGGGGCTTCTTTTCGGGAATATACTCATGGTGGATGCTTTTTATTATTTCACCATAAATTTGCTTGTCTAGATAATATACTACAAACATTCCTTTCTGTTGTGGAAACTACTTGATGTCTTGGGTCTATGCTTTCAAAAATTTCCCCAGAGCTCTGAGTTTTTTTGAGAATTCTTCTGTAGTATCCTTATCTCAATATATGTTTACTAGGTGATAAGGACATTTCAGCTTCATTATGAATGTATAGAACCATCAATGTATATGAGGTCTATCTTTAACCAAAATGGGATTACACTAAAGAATGACTACCTGTGCAAGGAACTCAAATGTATCTTTTAATCTGACGTTACATTTGAATTTTTTTAAGTGAGTAAATTTTATGACTAGTGATTTTTACTAAAGAAGACATACATATGGCCAGTGGGAGCATCACTAATCAAAGAAATACACTTTAAAATCTCAATAAGTGCTGTTTGGTAACAATATACTAAAGTTGGGATGATACAGAGATGAAGAGCTTGACCCTTGAACAATGATACCATGCAAATTCATGATGTATTCCACATCCTCACCAAAGCCATTCTACAAAATCCACTACCATAACACAGATAAAAACACAGCAATAATAAAACTACAGACCTATTTTCCTGAAGAATATGGATTAAAAACTCCTAGTAGAAACTAGCATACAGAAACAAACAACATTGTATGAAGATCACATAATGTCAATAAATTTATTGTCTTGCAAGAATATAAGACCTGTCCAACATAGCAAACCAATAAGACAGTTGCATAACTGGACTCAAAGACAGGAATCACATGTTTGTAAGACTAAACGCCTCAAAATTGTTACAGGAACATACACATAAAATAGTTTAAGAGATAGACATATGCATGGATTTTCTGAAGATGATTCTAATAGCACAAGAAATAGCCTAAAACTTCATGGGCAGATTCTGTGAAACGAAAGCTTCTGTGTCACAGAGGACACAACCAGGATGAAAAAAAAATCTACAGAGTCAGAGACAGTCTCTGACTGCTACCCAGCAGAAAGGGGACAAAGATCCACAATATATAAAGAGCTGCAAAAATTAAACACAAACCCACATCATTGAATCAATGATAAACTGAGTAAACAGTTTCAAAAGAGAAAAAAACAGATGTGCACTAGCTGCTTGGAGGTATCCATTGTCCTTAGTTATCAGCAAAATGCAAATTAAACCATGCTGAATTCTAGCTTATCCCATTCTGTGTGGCTATCACCAAGAAAACAAATGACAGCCAACATTGCCTAATACGTGGAGAAAGAGAAACTCTTATTTACTGTTGGTAGGAATAGAAACTGGGGTAGTCACTTCAGAAGTCAACATGGAAGTTTTCCAACAAACCTAAAATAGCCCAAAGATTGTGAGTCAATACCAGAGTTACTTGCAGATCCATGCTGACAGTAGCACTGCTCACAGTAATGAAAATGATAAATCAACCTATATATAGCCCCAATGGATAAGTGGGTAAAGGACATGTGTTGTACATATACAGTGGAGGTTATTTAGGCACCAGAATAAAACTGTGTAAAATGTGTGCACTTACACATACAAACACACACACACACACACACACACACCCCACCACCACACACCCAGCATGAGAGCAGAAAGTTGAGGGTAGTACTATGACTAGCAGGGTGAGGAGACATGAGAGGGTAATGAAAGCTGTGTGTCAGGAACATATCTGCAAGTCCATGCTCATGTATCAATCTTCACAATAGCCAAGATTTAGCATCAGCTCCAATGCTCAACAGATGAATGCATGAAGAAAGACACAGCATATATTTACAATGGAATGCAACCTTTAAAATGATGACAACCCAGAGATTTGTGACAATGTGGACAAATTTCTAGGATAGTATGTCTGGTAAAATAAAGCAGGAATGGAGAAAGAAACACTGTAAAAGATCTCACTTATGCATGAAATCTGAAAAAAAAAAAAGCAAACAATATAAAAACAACTGAACTCACTGACACAGAGAGCAGGAAGCAGGGGCTCGGGTACCAGCCGTGGAAAGATGGGATGTGAGAGGATGTGCTGGCCGAAGGAGGCAGAATCGTTAGAGAGACTAAGTGCAAGAGTTCCATTGTAAAGTGGAACTCAGTTAATGTGTAACGTACTTGAAAACTGCTAAGGGTACAAATCCTTTTCTCACACACAAGGAAATGATAAATGTGTGGGGGAGTGCATATGATAATGAATCCAATGTAGTCATTCGAAGATGTCCACATATTCCAAACATGCTGTACATGTAACTATGATCAGTTTTTAGTCAATTTAAAAATAAGTGAGGAAAAGCCATTTGAATCAACAGTACATTAACTTTAAAAAGACTCTTAGGTCCTACTGTAAATATCATGAATCAGCCTATAATTTTTAAGATGCCCAAGTGAATTTTACAGAGGAGTAGTCTACGAATAAGCAGTAGCATCCTTGCCTCCTTCCCAGGTTTTACCTCCAACTGGTTGGATGGAGAGAAAGGGGTGGGGGTGGGGGATGGGGCGCACAGATTGGAACTAGGAAACTTTCAACAAATTCTCAGTGTGACATTTTGAGCTCTTGGTCTGCAAACAGTAGCCTAGAAGACTTTACTCTGCATATCTCTGACTAGAACTCTCCGTGCTTTTTCAGAGTTTTCCTGCTTGTATATTGGCCACCACATGATTCATGATGTGTCTGAAATTATCCAGAAGGAAAACAAATCTTTTTGTCTTGCTGCATCCAATTTTACAGTCAAGGTTTCGAAAGGACATATTATTAGAGATGGTCCTTCAGGATTAGTGATCGCAGTATCCCAGGACATCATTTCCTCCATTCCTAGGGTTAGTTAGAAGAAGACTATAAAAGCATTCCCCATGAAAAAGTTTTAAGATGCATAACGTAACACTGTTATGCACAGTAGCTAAGGAGACACATCAAAGTACAGACTGCTTCATGAGTCTAAAATATGGTGAGTGGTCAAGCAAAGTCCTTTTGGAATGCTAGAAATCAGTGTGCTGCTTTCATGACCTGCCAAGTTCTGCAACTGTCCTCCAATTTCACACAACTCATCTGTCATAGGAAGCGTGACCAGAGGTCAGAAACTACTTACCACCTACTCATTAAAGCACACCTTGATCTTTGAATGAGAATTTCGTTAGCACTCTGAAGTAAACCTGAAAGCTCAGGAGAAAGTACTTTTATAAATCATAAAGTACAAATCATAAATTTGAAAATAGTACTTTTCCCCTCTAGAAAACTGTACATGGGTTGAAAAAAAAAGTCCTCAATAGAGAGGACCATGCTGTTCACATAAATAGCAGAAGGTAAACATTTTAATTTGCAAGAAAAGTTATTTTTTAAATGCTACTAGTAACTTTGCCCACCTGCCCCTCCCCCCCATGCTGAAATGTGCTAAAAACAAAGAACTGGGGTGATCTGGGGTTGGGGATGCAGCATTTCATGGAAGAGAAAGTGGAACCCTGTCTGAAAGTATAAGGCAGCACTCACAGACTCCAACAGAAGCAGCGAATGAATGAATGAATGAATGAATGAATGAGTAAATAAATAAATAAGTGAAAAAAATTGTTCTTGATAGTGCAAGCACTTCTGCAGAACAATTAAGTTAATTAACCAGACAGCATGAATATTCATAAGGCTGTTAATGTCTCCCACATCCAAGCAGATAAATGTGATGTAATGACTTCCTAGCCAAGCATGTCTAAAATTCTCATGAAAGCAGCACCTACACATGGGTTCTTTGCCTTAAATATCATAGAAATTAATGGTCCCTCGGCAATATTTTGCTCTTCTCAAATTAATTGGAAAGCATGAAATTTATTTATGCAAACTCTATAGGAATATATAGTTCTGAGCCATCAGCGTGTGGATTACGTCTTGTTTTACAACAACGGGATTGCTTTTTTTTTATAATTTTTAATGTCCTCTCCAGCTTTCCTTGCTAAGTCCCCAACCCCCTTCCCTTCTAATCAGACTCTGTTTGTATAGTTCCTTAGCACCGGTTACCATAGCAACAAGCACCATTCCTAATGGCCAGCAGTTCAAATACAGGCTTTCCCACATCTGATACATTTGAGTCTGAGGATAATTCAGAGGCTTAGTCTGTTGGCTCAGTGGAGTAATTTACTAAACACTCTCCCTCTGGGTGTCTCTCTCCAGGAGGCAAATGGCTTCAAAGGCAGATTGTCTCCTCATGGGCAGCTTGGAAACTTCCTGCCTAGTTCTTGTTCCCATTCTTCATCAAAAGCCCTGACTAGGCATAGCATCCTTATATTAAACAGCCCACACATGACTGTCCTTTCCTATTAGACAGAATTAGCAAGCTGCAACTCCTATCCAACTACCAGAGTTTGGCAGCCTGCTGCATCTTCAAAGCAAAAAGATGGCAATGCCATTCCTGGAAATAGCCCCTGAAAACCAGAATATTTTCAAATGTGAAATGTGCTTTGAAATTAAGCAGGACTGGGGACAGGGATCCTCAATGTCTCAACATTATGCCGTTGTAAAAAAAAACAAAAAACTGGTTACATATTACAGACATGAGCATAATGACCAATTTTTATAACCAGCTCCCCTCCATGTCAGATGCACACTTCTTAGAAGGTGCCCTTTCCATTTCTGAGCTATGGTGGTTAGTGAATGACCTCAGAGATTCAAGCGCTAATGAGAAGAACAGCAGCCTGGGCACATACACTGCTGGGAAGCTCCCACCAGCCACAGGCAGAACTACTGAAACGACACTGAGGGTCAAGAAATAAATTCGGATGAAGCAATCATCCAAATTGCATCTCTTCCCCTACCTCCTTTAGTCAAGGTCATTTATTATCTTCTTCAAGACCATTATTGGTTTTTGTAAGTATCTTAAATT
The DNA here is from genome assembly GCF_000001635.26 of Mus musculus. Classification (NCBI taxonomy): domain Eukaryota; kingdom Metazoa; phylum Chordata; class Mammalia; order Rodentia; family Muridae; genus Mus; species Mus musculus. The sequence goes on from NC_000068.7 coordinate 79,352,813, forward strand.
GTTAAGACGTATTCTAATCTCTCCCTGTTTAAATTATCGATTTTGTGAAAGACTTTATACTTCACAAAGGTATTTGGATCCCTTTCTGTTTTTTTTTTCTTTAATGATATCTTTATAAGTAGCTACTGAATAACATATACACATGCAAAATTACAAATATGCTTTACAATAATAAAAGCTAGTCTCTTCCAGAACCGTTCATGTTAAGTACATAAGAACACGATCTCTATAATAGCAAAATGCAGAGTACGGATAAGTCTAAATGTGTGGCATGATACGGTTATCAAACGCACAGGGAATTCTCTTTAATCACACACTTTTTTTGTTTTCATACGAAAAAATATTTTTCCTGTTTTTGTCTTAACAGTTTTGTACAGTGATTTCTGTGTTGGTTAGTTTTATATCAACTTGACATAAGCCAGAGTCATTTGGGGAGAAGGGAATGTCAGTTGAGAAAGTGCCCTACCAGATTGGCCTGTGGGCATCTTCTTGGTTGATGCTTGCAACTCACTGTGTGTAGTGTAACTACTGGGCAGGTGGTCTGGATGCCATGACAAAGTAGGCTGCGTAAGCTACGAAGAGCAAGCCAGTAAGCAGCATTCCTCTATGGCCTCTGGGTTCTTTCCTCAAGTTCCTGCCCTGACTTCTCTACATACTGTAATTAATACAAGCTGGAAAATGAAACAAGCCCTTTCTATCTTCATGGTGCTTTACCGCAGCGATATAAACTCTTCTTTAAAATGAAAAATAAAGTAATAAATTCCCTCTATTATTGCTCAGTGGGTTGAGTGAATTATACACATAATAAAATTTTCTTTTCTAAATCATAGCCTTTCTCCATTTCCATGGCTCTGACCTCTGCTTTCTCCCAACCTTATCCACAAGGAATCCTGTACCCTGCATCAAACCTTGCCTAGATTAGATGGAATGGTTCCCCTGATCTGAAATACCCCACAGTTCTCTCCTGAGTCTCAGGTCAAACTCAGACTGCTTTCCATGGCATGCATGCAGGACTGTCCACCAGCTGGCCTACTGTGACACCATCATCTCCCATTAATGGCTCCCAGGTTACCCCTATGCTTTTTTTTTTTTAATTTGTGCATGCTATGGTGGAACCTACATCTTAGGTGTTACTTACTCAATATATGTTCTGTATACACACAAAACAGCATTATTGCTGTACTAAGGCACTGGGGGATATGCCTGGCATAAGAGATGAAGAGCCATGAGCAAGATTGCCCTCCAGGACCTGGGTTCTCTATCCAGGCAGAAGGAATCTTCTGGCTCTCTAGGTTATCTGCTGATAGTACAACTACCTGGGTCCCATGTTTTACCTCCGAGACGTTGTAAATACCATGTTCAGAGCAGCCATGTTTTCAAACTCCCTCTCTAGTACTAGAGGTCATTAGATTCTTTCATAGTGAAATTAAAATTCTACTGATAATTGCTAAAAGTGTCTATAGACCCTTTATACACATCAAACTTCATAGTACAATAATCTTGCAACAGAGTGGATATTATACATTATTCTCCTGATGGAGATTAGAAAAAAAATGAGGTTCCTAAAGGTTAAATGGTTTGTCCCAAGTGTCACATGTGCTTGTGGAAGGAAATGCTAGGAGATACATGAGGCTACATCAGAGCCAACGTGACCTACTTGACTCAGGCTATGCGATGTATATTTGTATATTAGAAAATGGGATGAAGGACAAGAGCACTGTACAGATTTGGTTTTGTTAACATGCAAACTAGAAGAAGAAGCCTCACTTGAAAGATACCTCCATATCACACTGGCCTGTAGGCAAGTCTGTGGGATAAGAAGTATTTTTTTCTCACTAATCACCGATATGGGAAAGTCCAGCCCACTGTGGGTGTTGCCACGCCTGAGCTGATGGTAGCTGAGAAAGCATGGCGAACAATTAGTAAGCCCCGCCCTTCCATGGCCTCTGCTCCAGTTCTTGCCTTGGCTTCCTCGCCACGATGGATTGAAAGCTGTAAGACGGAATAAGCTCTCTTCTCCACAGCTTAGTTTCAGTCAAGGTGTTGGTCACAGTGATAGAAAGCGAACTAGGACAGGAGCGGTTGAAGGAATCTGTGACTACGCCTTGCCTGCTGGAATGAAGCCAAGAGGAAGCTCTGCTCCAACGAGAGTCGGGATGCAGTCCATCTCCACTCCCGCGTTCTTCTGAGCTCTGAGGAGCAAAGCGCGGGCGGCCTCACTCGCAGATCCATCTCCACCAACACAGACAACACTACAAACAAGGAAGCAGGCAGAGCAGAAGGAAGCAGGATTAGCTGGCGTACATGACATCTAGAATCTAAAATATTTTCTAACCTCACGTACATAGTGCAGGTGTCTGTGTAGCGGATACGATCATTCAAAATAACTTCAAACATTTAGTTTGAGACAATGGCTGAGAAGACACAGCACCACACAGGTCCACATGCTTTTTAAAACCAGAATCTTCCACAGTTCTCCATAGACAAAATAGTTTGAGTTACAAGGTATTTAAAAAGTGAAAATTCTAACTTTAATCCAACCAGCATTTGGTTGTTAACATTCAAAAGCATGTCACTTCCAGTTTTTTAACCTTATCTGTTTGCTTTTGATTTTTTCCATGAGAGCCTCTATGTCTCATGAACTCTGTTAAAAAACCTTAGCCATAACTATGTACATGCTGATGTCTATATGTGATCTGAAAGGATCGTGTAAACTCTTCCCTCCAAAAAAATTGGTTTAGCTGAAAAGAGTTGATTCTTGTGTAACATACGATTGCAGCACATGACTACAAGTGACACCATCATAGATATATAAACTCATACATCATAGATATAGAGCTCATTACTAGGGTTAGAGACGTCCTTCTAGTGAGTATTCTGCTCTTGTAGCTTGTCAAAGACCCTCACTCACACAAAGACCACAGAGACCGCCATTGTTGCAAAACGCTCGAGGATTTTAGTTATCCAACATGTTGGGGAAGCCCCTCTCAGCACGCAGGCCGGAGGAGAGACCCAGAACAAAGAAAGAACACACTTTTTATACCTCTGTAAGGGCCAGATATAGGCACCAGGGTAGTTTGGCTTTTTTAATCGGTGTAGCCAATAACCTTTTTAGACATTGGTTAGTTTGTATAGGGTGATTTTCATTTTGTCTGTCTTTGAGGTTTTTAGTGTGAGGCTGGGCAGGGGAATTGATAATCTTGTTTTGGAAGCTTAGTAATTTTGACCCTTAAAACTATGTTTCTATATTTGTTTAGTCAGCCAGCTTTTTATCTGACTCTGTACTTGTCCTGCTAGTACAGTTTTGAAAGTTCTTTTGAAGGAGGAAGGTAGTGGGTAGTCTTGAATTTATTTTGGATATTACACTGCCAGATAAATAAATAATCTTTGAAATTTTGTTATGAAAATTTTCTGAAACAAATCCAAATGGTATCTGTAACAATAAAGTAACAGTGATATATGAGTGTGAATATACTGAATATATATGATATAGTGAATATATATTCACAATACAGTGGATATATCACTGTTCTTAGTACTCTCCAGGTATCAACTTATTTAAGTGATACCTGCAGATAATAGATATTGATAGCATCCATTCCATTTATAGATCAGGAAGCTAACTAAGGTTTAGAAAGATTAAGTAGCTTTCCAATGGTTACCCACTAGTGAGTGTCTACACTATCATTCAATATATCATTCTCCATCCTATATATGAAATCCAAAGAATGTGGCCTCATTGGAGTTGTATTACCTTGAAAATCAATTCTAACTAGTAACTTCAACATGAAACTGAACAAATTAGAAAGGAATATACTGATTTATATCAACAACTGCTAGGTCACTATGCATTTTCATTGTCTACTTGAGTGGATTTAGAATCTGCATGGAACCACACCTCTGGGGAGTCTACAAGTGTATGTCTAGAAAAGATTCACTAAGAAGGAAAGTTCTTGACCTTGGGCAGCACCATCCTGCAGGCTATCTTCCTAGACTAAATACAAACAGGAGAAAGTTAGCTGAACACCAGCATTCATGCTCTCTGTGTCCTGTCAATGGAAACAATGTATCCAGCCACCTCACAGCTGTGCTGCCCTGCCTTCCTGCCACAAAGACTACACCTACTTCAAACTGTGAGCCAAATCACACCCCTCCTTCCTTAAGCTGTTTTCCCCCAAGAAATAAAAAATCAAGTATTTTGTCAAAGCAGAGAGAAAAATCCTAGTCCAACTCTTGTGATTACATCCAGGTATGTGACAGGAGCCCAAGGACTGTATTTAATATAAGAACATCAGGAAATGGTATACTATAAGAAAAGAAAAAAATCATTCTTTTGTAATAAGTTTACTTTATACTGAAGTTACTTGAATTATTCCTTTGCATCTGGTAACTCTTGCTGTTCTCAGAGCAAGTAAACTTTGCCCTTGGCCTCAGTAGAATGATTCTTTCTAGAAAAGTGGAGTTAGGGTGTATGTTATTTGTTTCTCTAAAAGAGTAATGACGGGGCTGGAGAGATGACTCAGCAGTTAAGAGCACTGACTGCTCTTCCAGGGGTCCTGAGTTCAATTCCCAGCAACCACATGATGGCTCACAACCATCTGTAATGGGATCCGATGCACACTCTTCTGGTGTGGGTTTGAAGACAGCTATAGGGTACTCATATAAATAAAAGTAAATAAATAATATTTTTTAAAAAAGAATAATGACAAAGGCCTAAAGGGACTGTTTTCTTATTCATCACAACCAATATTAACTTTGAAATGTTGAATGTCAGGTGATTTTTCTGAGTTTGGCTTAAAACAGCAGTAGCAGTAATTAATACAGATACCAAGGTCAAACTGAAAAAAAAAAAGTCAATGTTAGCCAAGTACCACCTACAGTATATTTTGTATATCAAGTTCTATGATCAAAAGAAACAAGTTGTGCAATCCAGGAAATAAAAAGTCCAAAGGAAAAGCAAAGGCTACTATACTGACAATAACATAAACTCTTAAGAACTGGTTTAACAGTGTTCACCTTACAGTGAGTGCAACTCCCACTTTGAGCTTTGAGCCTGCACAAACCTCTTCTTTGCCATTCTATAGCATAAATAGGAGAAATGTGGAACCTGAACCTCCCTCAGATTTGAGCCATGGATCCCACACTGTTTGCTCGAACACACTGTAGTGGGACACCAGCTGTCACGAGTGTTGATCTGCTGTTTCTCTTGGCTTTTGAAATATGTCACAATGTGTCTTCCTAGAGGCATATGGGACTCCTGTTTTAAAACTCTAAAATCTTAGGAAATAGTATTTCTTAAACATCATCTACCAAGCTGTTTTTACTTTGCTGACTAAGCCACACTGAGTCTTTTTTGGCTTGTAGCTTCTCAGACTCCTGTCTAGAAGCCACGAAAACTTACTAACCACATCCAATCAACAGCTCCACTGCAGTCAAACAGAGATGCCCCAGACTAAGCTCCTGAATGAAAGAGATCCCACTCCTTATCAAAATGAAATGCTGTGTTAGGCCTCGTCCCATCTTTAAATCTTTTTTTTTTGGGGGGGGGGTGTTGAGACAGGGTTTCTCTGTATAACCCTGGCTGTCCTGGAACTCACTTTGTAGACCAGGCTGGCCTTGAACTCAGAAATCTGCCTGCCTCTGCCTCCCGAGTGCTGGGATTAAAGACGTGCACCACCACCCCCGGCTCCCATCTTTAAATCTTTGTGCCAATTTTTTTTTCAAAAATATTCCTGTGGCCGTTCTTTTGAATAGGTTCAGTGCAGGACATTTGGGGTCTGAGCAATTCTTGTTAAGAGACTTGATTGGTGTTTAGTGAAAGACTCTTCGCAGTGTTTCTCACAGCGGTCTGTGTGTTTCTGAGTGAGGAGATTATGATCACCTTTTAATTGATGACTCCAACCACGCCAGCTCTGATTAGGAAAGCTGAACTCATCAAAATAAGTGAATTATTTAAATATTTAGAACATATATGACTTTTGAAACTATTACATACCCAAAGTAAATCAGTATACCATAAAATCAGGCAAATTGAGGCACTCACTTAGTTCAGACAACAGGATAATTTGATTTAATAATGTGTAATAACTAAAAGCTCAATGTACCTTTTAATATCACAGTACAAAATAATTTCTACATGGCAAATAAATTAAAATATCAATATGTTCAGGTAAAGGGAAAATACTTGCTCAGCATTTGAACAATTTTGTTTCTTTCTGTAAAGGCTCCCTAAGCTCCCTATAATGGTGGAATTACCACGAGGAAATACTGACAGGTACCGCATTCAGCAGAGAATCTGATGGCACCAGTGAGTAATTTCAGGTTTCACATCTTATTCAGTTACCGTAACTAGACAGGGTCCAAAGCAAAGACTTAAGACCGTGTCATGATCTTCTTACTCTTGTAGCTTGGGCCTGTGTGCCACACTAAGTTGTTCAGCATTTCACATGGCTTTCCCAATCTTAGTTTTTGAATGAACTCTTCCAAGATAACATTCTTTAACTGTAGCTTATTTATCCTTCTGTTCATCTCAAGGTATGAGATTATAAAGTGATTGCCACTTAGTCCTCTTGTGACTAATGCTTATATAGTATAACCATCTAGAGTTATTCGCTTCTGTTTTACATTCTAAACCTTATGCCTCCTTAGGCACCACCTTCTTTTTTTTTTTCTACAATTCAGTGCTTTCTCTGATGGCAGCACTTCCCTTCATGCATTGGAAGCATTAAACTTCCTTTTTCCTTTGGGGTAATGAAGATCAACCACCTTTCCATACCTCACAGGTTCAATGGTCTTTTCTTGCCTCTTCCCCATCACATTGTGGTGAAATCACACACACCTTGCCTTTTTAAGCTCTCAGATAGCAAGTATTACATAAATACCCTCTCCATAGTAATATGTTTTCATCATATATGATAATCCACTACATTTGCAAATCAATTCTGCATCTCATTTGACTTGTTCCGACTATTCAAATGCCAGTGAGCAATTTCAGCACCCTCCAGTAATGCATTGGAAACAAACAAGTTTCCAATGCTTTTATGAATGCCTATGACATCTGCTTCTGGGACTGCAACCACCTGGTGTCTGCCACCATGTGTAGTGTCACCACATAGCTGTGATTCTCCAGCCAGCTGAACATTGACCTGTACACACATGGGCCATGAACATGGTGCTCTTCCCATGCCTACAGTTCTTCACTGCAGCCTGGACAGTCAGCAATACAGTGACACTGACAGTGTCCAATCTCATACAACAGATTTTTGATGCCAAGAACATATGACTACCTGTGACCCATGCCAAGGCCACTGTCTGACTATGACCATCTTCTTCCAGGGCTCCATGTCCATGAAGGAGGTAGACATGCAGATACTGGCCATCTAGAACAAGAATGGCAGCTGCTTTGTGGAGTGGATCTCCAACAATATCAAGGTACCCATGTTCAACGTCCTGCCAGGGGGCCTGAAGGTGGTCTCTGCCTTCTATCCAGATGCAATAGTTCTAACATCAGAAGTACCAGGATGCCAATGTCAAAGACAAAGAAGAGAGTTTTGAAGATGACAATGAAGAAGAGATCAACAATTAGGGGACTCAATGGTACACACCTGTTCTTTACTAGCCCTGATGGTAGAGGAATGGTGCCCCTGTCTAAGCATGTCACAGGTCCCTCGAAAACCAAACCTACTGCTGTGTTCCTCAGGTTACCTGGGACAGCGTTTTCCTTTAAGAGAGAAGTGACAGGCCCACAGACCAGGGAGATTTTGTACTGAAACCCTTGAAAGCACAGTAGGGGGCTGTACAGGCCTCAAGAAAGCAACCACCCTCCTTTAAGTGCCCAGCCATCAGTTTGCGCTGGGAAGTTAGAATAAGGATTTGTTTTTCATCCTTAGTAATACAAACTAAAGCTGCATAATGTTGCCTTAATTGAATATGCAATATAGAAGTCTGTGATAACCATTCAGAAGAAAATGCTAAACCTGTAAAAAAAAAAAAAAAAAAACCAAAAAACTTATCTAGTTAGTCAATAAATTCTGAGATAATTAAAACCAGCATCTTTTATTCATTCAGAAATAGATATGTTGTTAAAAAATATCTACCATAATCAGTCACAGCAAAATTCACTACCAGATAGCTATTAAGCTGTCAGTAAATTTGCAAAAGACAGCCATAACATCCTTATGCCATATGATGAATATCATATCTTTCATCAGTGTTCTTCTTATATTCACATGGCCAAACCCAAACACTAAGGATTATAAGTGCAAATATATGCATGTTAAGTATAGGGTGGTGCACTGTGGTTTCTCGATATTTATAATTACATTTCTCTTTTTGATTATCTATGCCAGATTCTGAGGGATGGATGACTATGATATATCACCATTAATTATCAGCACATAAATATCAACAAACAGAGCCTGAAAAATTTCAGTCCCAAGTAAGTGATTAAAAGCTAACAATACTTTTACTAAAATAATTTTTATAGACATGAAAACCAATAATATAACCTACCCATCAAATCCTCGGAGTTCACATTCGTCAAGCAGAGACAGGGCATGCCCTTCATATTCTGTTACTATTAAAAAAAATACACACAAAAATGAGTATTTAAAATAATAACCTATAGTTTTGCAGCTTGGTTTGGCAAAATATTATCATCAGTCATAAAACAGCATTTATTCTCAAATATTTGAACCATTGGAAAGAGGATTCATTGTTCATTGTCTGGTGTGTTTTATAGCTTTATGTAAAAGAAGACCACAGAGTTGTTTCAACCATGTAAGTCATTTAGGGATATTCAACACAGTGTTTAGGGGTTTTATCTTAGTGCCTGTCTGTTTAGTTTTCCCAAAATAAGACACTCAGAAGCTTGGGAACAGGAGTATTTTGAAAATACAGCATATTTGCTGGCATTGAACAGTCCACGTTAAATCACTTTGGCAAACTTACATGAATAAATTAGTCAAAAGGTTAGTAAAAGATTTCCATGGCAGAAGAACATGAATCTGGAGCTGTTAGACTCGAGAAGAGGAAAAAAGAAGAAGAAGAAGAAGAAGAAGAAGAAGAAGAAGAAGAAGAAGAAGAAGAAGAAGAAGAAGAAGAAGAAGAAGAAGAAGAAGAAGAAGAAGAGAGAAAGAAGAGAAAAGAAAAGAAAAAAGAAAGAAAAGAAAGAAGGGAGGGTGGAGGGAGGGTGGGAGGGAGGGAGGGAGGGGAAGCTGGTTGTGAAAAATAGAGTAATGCCATCCAGATGATAAGAAACACGAGGGAGGCCAATGTACCAGACCAGAGCCCAGGTCCACAGAGAAAATGAGTCTGTCACAGCACAGCTCTGTCGCCACAGTCACTAATATCCCATGCAGCACTGAAAATGCCGGCTAAGGCAGGCTGAGTGGGCGCAATGCAGATGGCACAGAGCATCCCAAGCACGTTTAGCATTTTCTGGGGCATCCCTGCCAGAAGAGGCAACCCAGCTGTATCCACCCATCAAAGATTTCTGCTGACTGACATGACACTGCAGATGGATTTTTTGTGTAAGAATGTGCATCGTTATATGCAAGATCACATTAATCTTTCATGCCTGTCTGTCCCTGGTGCCAGTACAGTTCAAGCTTTTTCTATGATGTTTTTGGATATTGTTAAAAGTTATTATTCTTGGTGTCTGAGAGGATCATTCTGTATCTAGCACTGTTACGTTGTCATTCTCCCCAAGCTTACACACCAGAACAAAACCCTTATTAAGTTCCAATCAAAGGGAAAAATATAAGAAATTCAAGATATCAATATTCATAAATTTGCAAGGTTGCATTATCATAAAAGATTGTGCTGATAATTCATTTACAACTATGCACATATAACCATTTCCTACCTTTCAATGCAACGTAATAAGAAGCATCGCTACACAAGCACGTTAAGTTCATCAGGGCTGTTATAAGAAACACATAAGCTACAAAGCAAGTTTTCCCATCTGAGTTGTATACCAAAGCTTACTTTTGAAAAAAAATTTAAATACTTACAAACTTCACTTTCAAGTTATGCTTTGTTGATATTTTTTGTTTGTTTTGTTTTTTGTTTTTCAAGACAGGGTTTCTCTGTGTAGCCCTGGCTGTCCTGGAACTCACTCTGTAGACCAGGCTGGCCTCGAACTCAAAAATCCGCCTGCCTCTGCCTCCCAAGTGCTGGGATTAAAGGTGTGCACCACCATGCCCGGCTCCAATTTTTTTATTTAAGTAAGAGCTAAACTAGTCTAATTTTTCTTTAATATCTCAAATGGAATTTGACTATACACTATAACATGTCTAAGCACAGAAGTCTTTCTAAAATTCTTTTTATTTTATGTACATTGGTGTTTTGCCTACAAGTGTGCCTGTATAAGGGTGCAGAATTCTCTGGAATTGAAGTTGTAAACAAACTGTCAGCTGCCATATGGGTGTTGGGAATTGAACCCAGAACCTCTGAAAGAAAAACCAGTGCTCTCAACCACAGAGCCATCTCTCCAGCTCTGAGCACAACAGTCTTAACGGATATTGAAAAAGTTAAAAAATAAATCACATTTTTGCCTGAAAAAAAAATAGTAAAAATGTAAAAGAAATGACTAAGAAATCCACATGTATAAAATGTTTTAACAAGGTGAATAAAAATAATGGCCTCTAGAGATATGTAACATATTCAGTGAAAAATATGATGAAATAGTAAAAGGTGATCATAAAGAAAAGGGTAAACTGTGGTTTATATAAGTATGTGAAGTAGGGAGAATCAAAATAAACAAGACTGGCTGTTAGGGGCCCTAGAATCTGACAGAGCCTCGGTCATCCCTTCACAAAAAATCATGGAGAGAGATGCTGAACAGTTTCTTTAACTATGATACTGTTTTCATATCCTAAGGTATCCATATATGAGAGATTTAAGAGTCTATAATTTCCTGTTCTTTTATTTCAGTGCTCTTTCACTTCAGCATAAATGTTATGATCTTAGGGAACTAAGTCTAGGGCAAATAATGTCTTGAGGTTAATACTAAATGTCCATAATGAATTTGTAATAAAATCAGATGTACCTTTCATACCTTGTGTCCTTACCACTCACATATACTTTATGGCTGAGTTTCTTCAGAGAGCCTAGTTTTCTGCTGGGTGAAATAAGGAATGAGAAATCTACAAAAGTAGAGCCGCACCCAGAACAAAGGAGAACTAACACAGTCACAGGCACCTAAGGCCAAAGGCACAACCCCATCAAAGGAAGGCACATGACCTCACAAGAGCTCCTTTTTCTGAATAAGTCCCGTTCTTTCAGGAGGCAGAATCATCTGATGACTAGGCATTCCCAGGGGCCCTGAGCTGACAGTCATCGTGGCTATGTTCTGAAAAGCTTCTTTAAACCACAATGATGATAATTACTATGAGCAGGTCTAACACCTCTGTCAAAGCAAAGGGTGACTGGAGATTAAAGTACCTGTTGTGAACGCACAGAAGGGCACAGACTTATGACTCGACGCACCAGAGAGAGTGCATTGATTTTGTATCATTACAAGGGACAACATTAGCTACAGTAGATAACAATTGTAAGAAGCTAACTGTCAGCTCTCATATTCTCTGCACCATGCATTTCATAACTAGCACAAAAACCATCCAGTCGGTAAGACAGGAGAAGTTGTGATGCCAACAGCAAGCTGTGTGGCCTTGGGCTGGACCAACTGATACATAAGTAGGCGCAAAGGGAGTACCTTTTCTTGTGTGCACAAAGGCATTGAGACTGCACTCAAGGGTCAACACGGTTCAGTGACATGATGCTTTGCCTTTAACATAGGACCCCGAGCTAAGGTTCCTTCCTACCCACAGGGAGAGCCAAACACTTGCCCTGAACTACAACGCGCCACCTGAACTCTCTTCAACTCCACCCTACCAGGGAAAATGGAACTCTCTGGGCTTGAGATTATTTTCTCTGACTTCTCTTTCTTCTCATTCTGTATATTATCCTCTCACCCAATGACCTCTCCAAATGCTAGCATCTTTAATGGTATAAACTTTAATACCATTTTATTATTATTATTTTATTTTGAGACTGAGAGGGAGAAGAAACATGTCATGTATCCCCCTGGACTTGACATTCATTCTTTTCTTTGACTGCTGGGTCAATCTATTATTAGAGTACATATCTGTTTCTCCTCAGCATTTCCAGGAGCCTCGCTCTTGTTAGATAAGATCCTACATTGGTGGAAGTAGCAGCTTGAAGAGCTACAGTTTTAACTAAAATATTCCAAAAAGTGCTGATTTATATTTGGAAGTGGTTGGAGATTCAGCACAAATCAAAGTTAACCGGTGTGATGGTTTGTATATCCTTGGACCAGGGAGTGGCACCATCTGTAGGTGTGGCCTTGTTGGAATAGGTGTGACCTGGTTGGAATGGGTGTGTCACTGTGGGTGTGGGTATAAGATCCTCACCCTAGTTGCCTGGAAGTCAGTCTTCCAGATAGGATCTGTGTGTAAAATAAAAGTGTGAAAAAGTATTATATGTAGGTGTAATATTTAAATCATGCTGAATACTTCCTCAACATTTCTTCCTAATAAACTATCATATAGGATTTATGTAATTCCTATTTCACTTGGACTCACCAGTGCAGGTCTGTGTTAAATCAATAGGCATGCAGTAGAGGCATGCTCTTTTGCATTATTCTTCATATATTACTTCCCATTAAAAGATGAATTGAATCTGGTTACATAGTTTCATGAAAATGAAACTCCTAATCTAAGGACCACATTTGTATGACTCTTTAAGCAAGATATGAAGAGAAAGGTTTGGAAGTCTCCAGGGTCCACATATTTGTTAAGTCTTTGATACAAAAAGAAAATATTTTAATGTAATATACTTTAGAAGATCCTTTTATAAGCAAAGGAGGGAATTGTATAGCTTTGCCTGCAGGAGAACTGTCAGGTAGCTAGTAATCAAACATTTTGCACAAATACAAAAAAAAAATAATAATAATTGTGCTTTCTGAGATAGCTTATGGTACATTATAATGTTAAGCACAAATTTTATCCTAAAACATAAAAATTATACTTAGGAATTTGGAAGATGCACAGAGCAGTCACGCACCAATATTACTGTAAGAAGAAAATCACACATCCCTAATACTTCTGCCTCAGTTCAAGACCCATGTCCTGATATCGTCCCTCTTCTTCTTCCTCATCACCTGACTCTTCCTCTTCCTCTTTCCCCCCACTTCCTCCTTCTTTTCCTCTTCCTCCTCTTTCTCATCCCCATCTTCTTTCCCTAATTGTGATTCTACTGGTGGACTCATCTTTGCCAAACTATATTTTACCACTACCATAAAAAAAAATCCAGCAATTGCATATCAAGATGTGGTAAGTAAATTGCTGAATGCAGCATAAGATTCAGCTGTGTCTAGACTCAGGCTTGGATGAGATCCATTGCTGGGGGACTTCCTAAAGCCACTTTGCCCTTCTCCTGTAATAGAATTCACATTATAGTCCGGTATCTTCCTTAAGCCTTCACCTGAGGGAATCTACCTTCAGGGTCCAGGGAAGGAAACAATTGTCCTATGTTGAACACAGCTAATCAAACCAAAATAAATGTTGACATGTTAGAGTCTCCTCTTCTAACATATACATGCCTCCCTTCATCCCACTAGGCAAGACAAGAAAGGATGAAAGTTAATGTCCAACTGTTTTTTGAAGAAAGGAAAAGGCAGATTCAAGACAAATTCAAAATTGTGAGGGTATAACCAAAATTACAAAATAAACTCCCAAGCTACTATGATATTACGGATCTCTTTACAGCCTCATCCTATGCATCCTTTACTTAAGTATGCCTGCTACCCTTATTTCTCTACCTCCTTGGGCTCTTAAGAAGTAACTGGTTCATGTGGTTTTCTTGAGCCCTCATCAAAATTAGTATCACTTCCACACATCATAAGTTCTTATGCATGTGCCTGAACAATATTCAAGCTTCAATATCTATTTGGATCCATAACTTTGCATACTGCACAAAACAAGAATGCCACAAGAAATTTGCTTGTTTTTTCAGGCTTACCTCAAAAGCTTGGGCACAAGTGGCTTAGTTGCCTCAAACTCCGAAGTACAAGGTACTCTCATGCCTCAGTTCCAGTGATAGATTCCTAAACTGACTGATGCATAGTAATGTCCATGCAAACTGCTGTGAGGTACTCACAGATGGAAAATATAGGAGCTGATAATGAGCTTGATAGTCATTTAAGTTTAGATCTCAAATCATTCCAATCTTTGGAACTATTCAATAGAAAATAGGGATGAATCTGAATTGTAGATCCCTTGCAGAATTATCTGTAAGTACTCTCAAAGTTATAGCCATAAAAGCTAACTTTTTCACTATAAAAATAGCTCACTTGAGAGTTTTTTTGTCTTTTGTTCTTATTTTATTAGTTGTTTGCTTGCTTTTAATAAAGCATGTATTGCTATATATGTCAGGCTCACTTCAGACTCTGCCCCCACCCCCACCCCACCCTGCGCCCCCAGTCTCTCAAGTGTTAGGATTTCAGGCAAGCGCTGCCAAGTTGGGCTCCTCCTTACTGAGAGAAACTTCTCTTTAACCTCCATGCTGGGAGATGCCACGGGGTGCCTGAACTTCCCACAAAGCTTCTTTGGGGAACAACTTCTTTCTACCTGAGCTCTTCAAGACACTGAATTTCAGAGATCTTATTAACAGTGTGAGACCCATCTCCATCTGTCACAGCTGAGCAAAGCCAGGTCTCTCCTCGAGAAACATGTCATTAGGACTGCGAGACTCTGATTGGGCCTGTCTCTTGAGTAGCCTAATTACATAATAGACTCTATTGACTACAGTGTGAAGCAGATTCCCTCTGCTATGGTGACGCTATATGGGAACAAAGCCAGGAAAGTTCTGGCCGTAGGCAAAATCCACCCTTCCTGGTGGACATGAGTTGACTTTTAATAAAGCAGAGGAATTTGGTCACCAAAATGTAAGTGCCCCAGATGGCGTTACTGACATTCTTTCTATTAATTTTTTGATTAGCTAATTCCCATTTTCCTTAGCAAGAGGCTAAGTACACTCTTATATTCGACAATGGATCAAGTTCCAGGTTTCTCCAAAAGCAACTTAAAAACAGCAGCATAGTGCTTAGCTTTGACCTCACCAGCAGGGGTCAGGGTCAGAACAAAAAACCAACCCAAGGGAGCCACAGAAAAACACTAGGCAGAAATTCGAAAGTAGCATACGTCTTCTCGAAGATGTCAAAAACCATAGTTTCCTTTCAAATAATACCTAACGGTTGTCACCATGAAAGAAGTCACCTGTATCAGAGTTTCTACTGCTTCGACAAAACACCACAACCAAAAACCAAGTTGCTGTTCGTTACTGAAGAATAGCAGGACAGGAACTCAACAGGGCAAGATCCTGGAGCCAGACACGAATGCGGAAGCCATGGAGGCGTGCTGCTTACTGGCTTGTTTCTCACGGCTTGCTTAGTCTGCTTTCTTATAGAACCCAGGACCGCCAACTCAGGCCCTTCCCGCCTACATCTCTAATTGAGGAAATGCCTTCAGCAGTAGGATCTCAAGTGGGCATTTTCTCAACTGAGGCTCCTTCCTCTCTATGACTCTAACTTGTGTCAACTTGACATCCAAACCATTCAATACAGAAGTTTAAAATATTGCTATTGCAATACAAAATAGCACGATAAAAGAATGGCAGCTCTGACGCTCGCCCAGGTTACGAGACACAGGAAGGGGACACAGGAAGAAAGCCCTACTGTTAGGAGCACCGTCCGTGCTTAGATAGGATGGCTGAGGGCTCCCTGTGGAGCTTTAAGTGGTACCCTTACACACAGACACAAACAGACAAACAAACCAACAGACGCACTTGTCACATCAGTCTCTATGCCCGCAAGCTTCAGCAGAGGCTCCACCTTCTCGTAATAGACGTGGACAGACTCCTTTCTGTGACTCTGGGGGTTGAGGAGGATCTTGAGAGCCTTGGGCCTGCTTGTGAAACCTAAAATGAAAATGAGTAAGGTTAGGTTGTCCATCAGAATATCCCACTCATATCTCAATGGCATTTGCTATTTGCGCCTTATAGTCTCCCTTGGATGTGACGTCATTTTAACCGGCTGCTTCCCTACAGGTGAAACACGATGCGCTCCCTCTTCGAGTAAACCGTGTGTCATAGGGAACATTTTATACAGAAAGAAGGAAATAAATAAACAACAGTAGCAGCTCACAAACATGAAAGCACGGCTGATGCCTGCTGACCCACGCACAGATCAGGCGCTGCTTTACGGAGGGAGACAGGCTGTGGGCTGTGACAAACAGGGAGGTGCATTTCTCCTTTGATATTTACATATACTGGAACAGGACACCTACTGACCCCAGGCCTACTGACATCTGACCTTCCCCATGACTCCAGGGACAGAATTGAGCAAGCAGGGAGGGGTTACTGTTTTCAACCAGCGCAGTGCATGCTGGTAGCTAACACAGGGCTTTAGGTCAGAGTTCAAATCCCAGGAGAGAGCAGGGGCGAAAGTGCTTCTCCCTTGGGGATTGGGAAAGCACCCACCTCTCAGAGGCAATCGGTCACTGTGCTGCCTCACAGTTGGGACTGAGATTTGATATTGCAATTTTCTGGGCTCTGCAAGACGCTTAGCACTGAGAACCCACTTGGAGCAGGTGCAGAGCAAATTGTCTGTTGTTAGGAAAGGGCAGGAGCCAAACGGAAGCTGACAACCATTTCTTTTGTAGTAAGCTGCTTTCGGAAGACAGCATTTTAAGGTTACAAAAGCAGTTAACATTCGTTTTGAATAAAATCATCACTAAAGATAAATGAAAGTAAATGTCCATTTATATCCAACTGTGTTTTATACTATACTTAGAATATTTTTCTCTTTCATTATATTTGAAGTAATAGACTTTTTTAAGTCCTACATACTGTTTTGAAATCAGGGAGGGCATGGGATGAGGAACAGAAGAGCCGTGTTGAAGTGTTTGGACATTCTCAGGAAGGCCTCAGGGTCTGTTTTGTAAGGAGCTTCATCGGTCTCCTGGTCACACATGCTGACACTCCCCCACCCCCAACCCCGCCGCCCCCCTTCCATGCCCCATGCCTCGCTTTTTTCAGCTCTTCTATTTGGATGAGCACTGAGAATCCTACATTGCAAGTGCTAGCTCCTGGGCCTTGTGTATCACTCACCACTAACCCACTCTGGTACAGGGAGGGCCCCATGTCTGTGCCAGTATGCTTTCCCAGATTTGCATAGCTCCAGCGTAGCTACTCCGGTCAGTGCTTCACTGTTCCAAAGCTGCCCTGGCCTCTCTGCTGTGGACACTACTGCCCAGGCCCCTTAAAGTGGCCATCAGAGAATGCAAATGTGTCCTGAAGCCAGTTCATCGCCTTCTCTTACATCAACCTTCAAGAGACTTATGGGAGGTTTGTTTTCTAACCTGGCCAGAGAAGATGGTGATGGTAGGAAGCAACAGCACAAGGGCATCTAGACTCAAAGCAGAGGCATGAAACACTATGGGAGTTTGTGGGGGTGGAACTGGACGGGACGGGAGTTTGTAGGGTGGGAGTGTATGGGGGTGGGAGTGTATGGGGGTGTCCTGGGGTATATTGGGGGTGTTTGAGGCAGTGCTACTTCTTAGGGTTCTGGAAAAGCCTTCTTGAAGAAAGTAGTATTTGCGTGAGGCTTCCTTCTCAACACAGAATGCCTTCTTCATTACTCTCCAATTAACAGTCGGACAGGGCTGGAACTTCTAGGTGCTGCCAGCGTAAGCGAGCACACAGAGCCAGGTCAACACCCGCGTTTCCTGAGCAATTTCAACTCCCTTTTGATAACTCCGGCCATTGTACTGCATCAGATGCAGAAGCTGCTGCCGGACCTTCTCCGTTCAGTTTTCTGTTTCTGTTTCAAACATGCTTCTAAAAAAAATTAAAATCCTACCAGTTTTTTTTTTTTCAAGGCTGCCGCCAAACCCCACTTCCTCCCAGGAGTCTGTCTTCATCCGTCCCCGGAGTCTGCCGGGTTCACTGCTCTGCACCATTTTACTCCAACCTCTTCTCTTCCGGTAACTTGTTTTTGTACCCTTTATACAATAGTCTCTGATTGGACGCCTTGGGGCTTCCACTAGCCAACCACAGTTCAATTAAAAATGGGAGGCTTGACAGTACTACATTACACTGTGCTGGGCTTGTTTAAGCATTCGGTTTGACAGGTTACATGGACACTAAGCAAATAACAAAACAAAAAAATAGTTGCATGAAACATTCCAAAGTTAGAAAACTCTTACTTTCAGAAATTAGAAAAATTGATTCAGGCAAGCAATAACGGATCCCTGATTTATCGGATGACAATTAGGCTATTTACATAATCCTAAACTTCACCCTTTACAAGCTACTGAAGCAGCTTTGTAAAGTTGTGAGATGTGAGATTCTGCATCTGATGAGAATACTGTTGCTGTCTCTTAACCAGGAACTGAGCAGGCAAATGTCTCCTTTGCTTTCACTAAACCAGGCCAGAGCCAGGAGCTGGCTTCAAGCTTCAGGTACCAAGAGTCAGAAGTAAATCCATCCTTGTCCATACACGTGTAGAGATCTACATTAGCCGGAAGGTCTTTTCGTTTGTAAACAGACAGTATCCATGCAGTTGGCGTTATAAAAACTGAATTTAATTTCTCCATTTTCTATGGTCCTAGTTTCGTCACCAACACCTCCATGCCTGCTGTGTATCAGGCAGAAGCAGGGGATCTGAGGTTCCATGAGTGAAGCCCTTGTCCTTACAAAGATGGCATCCTAATGGATGGACACAGAAACGAATTCAGATTTGGCCAGAAGGCATTCTACAGACAAAATTACAGCAAAGAAGAGGGAGAAGGTGACTCCCTGGTAGGAAAAGTCAGGTCTTCCAGAACTTTCCAGTTATTTCTAGGGACTTTGTTTTTTTTTTTTTTTTTTTTTTTTTGCTGCTTAGAAAGAGATACATGGTAAATTTTGAGCAAAGCAGTAATAAAACCTCTGGTTTTTAAGTAGGCTCACTCTGGCCTCGGTGTAGAGGCTGGAGTTCTTAGCAGAGCCACAGGAAGGCAAAATTAGTGCTGCTGGCTAAGGTTCTGAGTAGAATAAGATTGTTCTTGCATCAGTGTGGGTGCCATAGATGGTAACATTAGATTTTGCACCTATTTTAAAAGTGAAACTGAAACAGAGAGAAACAATGTGGCCACCAGTTCTTATACACAGTTTATCTCTCTGCTTCTCCCATATCTATCCACCTTTGGGCACTTTTCCCCTTTGGTGTCATATCTAAAGTGTCAGAACTTCTTCCACTTTAAAAATATATGAAAAATCTAATGTTAACGTATATGGCACCTACACTGATCAGGGCCCAGTTGGACTATACAAAGAGGTCTGGATCAGCTAGGGCTGTATAGTGGGACCTTGTCAAAAACAACAGCAGTCACAGGAAATTTATTATGGGAGAGTGTGGATAAAGTAAAAGACTCAAAAGACTTTGATGGATTTGACACAGATACTAAGAGAACATGTGTGAAAATAACAAATTGCACCCCAGCAGAGTATAACAGAATAAGTGCCAATAGCAGCTTTAGTCCTTAAGGGGAAAACAACAACAACAACCACACCCCCGGCACTTATACAAGGCAGTGCGAACTGGAGGCCTGAAGAATTGGAGTCAGAGCTGAGAGCTTTTAAGGGTGAGAGGAGAGAGGAGGAAAGAAGATAGCAGCAGCTCCAGGAATGAATGGTTCATAGAGGTGGTCACCCTGTTAGAGGACTGCAGGGGGAGCTGTAGGCCCTCAGGAGAGCTGGGTCACTCGTAAGGCAGGAGTGAGTCCAAATATCCTGTGTGTGTATGTGTGTGTGTGTGTGTGTGTGTGTGTGTGTGTGTGTGTGTGTGTGTGTGTGTGTGATAGGCAAGTGAAAGTGTAGACGTTGCTGATGGTGGGCCATTCTTCCCAGAGGACAGAGTGAGGGTGTCTGGAGCTGTAGGAAGCAGGAACCAGTGCTGGGTTAGTCCTTCAGATCATGGGAGGATGAGGTCAGTAAGGAAGAGTCTTTCTTCTTTGGTGCTGGGCTAGAAGTCACACTGTTTCTAGTTCTGGCTAGAAGGTCTGCTCCTAACGAGTCTGGATGTGAGAACGTCTCTCTTCAGCCTCTGGCAACACTAGCTGAGGAGCAACATTGCCCAAGGCTAGAGCTCTCCACAGACCATCCTGGTCAGCTGATTATGCTGTCCAAACCTGAAGCCAGATCCCTGGGAGGCCTTACGGCAATGCTTTCCTTTGCCCCAAAGGGCTTCGGTGGAAATGTGAGTTTGAGAAGCTTCTATAAACAGAGTAAAAAGGTAAACAAGGGACAGAACCTAAAATCTTCATCTGCTTTTTCCAGGACATCTAGCTCCCCTCCTGGGAGGCAAACACTGAGAAGGCTCTGGGAATCCTTCCATAGGCACACACAAGCAGTCTGCCTATGCACTCTAAGTCTTTATATGTCATATTTGTTTCTGGTCAGGGTTTTTAAAGATGATTTCGGGGCTAGTGAGATGGCTCAGGACTTAAAGCTCCCACCTCCAAGTTGGATGACCTGGGTTGGATTCTCTTTGACAAAGGATATGCGATTACGATGTCTATTTCATTCTAGTTTCAATTTAGTAAACATTTAGTGAGAAAGGTTGGACTATGAAAATATTTAAAAAGTTGCTTCCATTTTTCTGCAAGCTTGTACATCACGCCATATTTGTCAAGTGAGTTCTGTGTTTCCCTGGTTGTTTTCATCATAACAGTAGTTTGGCCTGGAGCAAAATCATGATTGCTTGTTGTATAGTGAGAAATACATTCCACAGTCTCTTTGCCCTTGCATTTTTATTTATGACATTTCCTTCATGCTGAGGTTTCTCAGTACTTACCACTGAGTTTCTCTCACATTTATTCTCTGATCTCTGAGTCTTATGTCATATTTAAAAGTCCTTTGGGACTTTAAACACCTCTATTTCTCTTTTAATACTTTTATGGTCTCAACTGCATATTCTTAAAAATTCTATCTGAAATTTATTCTGGTAGAAAAAATAAAAGGAAAAGTTGACTTTATATTTTCTCCACTTGGCAGTCCACCTGACCCAGCATCACTCATTAACTGATCAGCCTTTTCCCATGGATTCTGTTTGTTTCCATGATTAATAGCTTGGATTTTCCCATGTTCTATCCTAGGGTTTGTTCTCAGGACCCCATGTAGCTTGCCTGGGAGATACAAACCCACCCCCATTTCCCAGAGTTCAATGCTACCCTCAGATGCACAAAAATCCTGAAGGTGTAGCTCCTCCGGTGTGTGGCTGAAGGGCTGTTCATTTAGTCACTGTAGCACTTTGTTGTGGTCGTTGATGATGTTTGGGATGCTGGAAATTGAACCCAAGGCTTTGCACGTGCTAAATACTTGCTTGAGCCATACCCCACATGATCATTAAAATCAATTTATCTAGCATCATAAACCCTTCTGGTATCTTATAGGATTACGTTAAAATAGGTTTACCTTAAAGAATTTTATGATGTTCAATTTCTTTTACACAAAAAACATATATTTCTTCATAATTAATCCTTCTATATCCCTCAGTACCATGTTAACTATTTTCAGGTAAATGCTGAACAGCTGTACTCTTTCACCTTTTCTGTTGTTGCTGTCAAGATAATTCCCTCCATCCTGCTCCTTACTTTATATCAGTTGCAGAAATCAAAACTATTGATTTCTGCACATAAAGTATCTCTAATTCTCCCACTTTTCATCATAGGGTTTCCCGGTAGCCTCTTAGATGGTCTGGGTTAGCAATTATTTTTATCAGTAATAATGATCATTTTACATGCCCTCTTACCAACTGTTAGAAAATTTCACTTGCTCGGGATTCTATCTGCTATGGTTGGTCCTACCTGTCTAGGCCCTATCTAGCCTTACTGATAAAAGGCAATCCTGTCCCCACAGAGGCTGTTATGTCAGACACATATTAGCATGTTGCTAACGCATCCATGTCTTATGATTGTGAGCATTCAGACACAAGGCTGAGGCCAGGCTTCCTCGGACTTGTATTGCCATGCTGACATCAACTCCATGAACACACCATGAATAGAATCAGTGTTTTGCCTCTCTCTTCCTAGGCAAAAGTATTTCCTCTGACAATCAGGAATATGTCAGGAATATCCTTTCCAGTGTAGCAACTCATTTCTTAAGTCACATATTGGTTCACATACTGACATCTGATTTAGTAAGGTGGCCTACTGGCTTTAAATGTCTGATCAGATTGAATAGTTCTCATGTACCCATGGGACAGTATACTTATGATAAAACTTCTAAATCACCACTATCCAAAGTCATACAGAGGCAGGAAGCAGATATCACTGGGTATGAACACGAGAGGCCATGCTCTGAGTTACATCCCTTGACCTACAGAACACAGACAGCTGGGAACTCTGTTCAACAAACAACAAACATTTTTTCTGTCTAGAATACAGTGTGGTACAACAGGTACAAGATAAAGCTATTGGATCCATTGTTAGCCAAACCCCATCACTGCTTTTGATATCAAAGAGCCCCTTGCATTGTAAAGGATTCAAGTGTATTTAGCTGAGCCTTCAGGAGGTCTGCAAAGAGTGGTGTGAGATGGGAATACAAACCTACATCTAGATTCTGCCTCGATAAACACCGATTTTATACAAGTGTGGAGGGGATGCAATGTAATCCACACAATCAGCATGCTACCCAGTGATTGGCAAGTTCCTCTGGGACAAGGTACCACATGCAGGACTCAAGGCTGCTGCTGTGTTCCCAGTTAAGGGTGGTGGTACTCAGTCAGTCTTGGTGATGAGGAGTGGTGTTTGTTAAATCTGTGCTTCTCCCATGCCTGTCACAGTACCACTCTGTTTCTACAGATATCATTTATGTTGCACGTTCCTTTGCAACGATGGAGATCAACATCAATGGAAAGTGGCATGCTATCTTCTCTTTAGAATGAGTTCTCTTTGCCAGACATTTATGTAGGAGAGACAGCTCTGTGCTTTGTTGTGGAGATGTGTTCCCTACCTCATCTTCATTGTCAATCATTTTTCCAAGTCCCTGACTGTCTGGCCAGTCTCTTAAACACCATCCACACACTCAGCTACAGCCCACACTGCTCTGACCTGCCATGAACATGCTCATATACACCAAGCCCTCCAGCCTTTGCTTCTTCACAGAAAGTAATGACGATTTGAGATTGTGCCAGTCAGTAATCTTTCTTCTAAATCCCCTGCTTTCTTTCAGGAACGATTTTGATTACGTTGTGATTCTCTGGGAGATCACTTTTGGCTGTGTTGTGGAGGACTGTCCATTCTCACTCAAGTGCAACTCGGTCTCAGTTGCTCAGCTCAAAGGCATTTGTGCCTTGCTTTGAAAACTGATAATTACAAATTAAGTAGTTGTCCTGCCTTTTAAAGTGCTCCTGTGGTTATAAGTGGTGAAATACCCCAAGATACAGACACCACATCCTCTTTATAGAGGGATGACATTAATTCCGATTAAAAGACTGAGCAGAAATCTCTATATCACCCGCAATTAATTAGATAAGGCAAGGATAACTGATCCATCTCAAACGCATTATAAGGCATAATTATTGAGACTTAGATTCTCCTCTGAAACTGAAGAACCACTCAGAATTTACTGTTTTTAAATGGAAACATTGCAACAGACAGCTCTGATTGTCACATCTTTAACTAAGGTGTCAGTTTTGCCTAATAGTGGGACAGTCATCATTACATGCCACCTGTCATAATATGAGGTACAAAGCACCATTTACAGTTTTATCTGAAATGGCCAAAATGAATCCAATTAAACTTTTGACTGAAAACCCAGTTTCACATATTCTAGACTTTGTATTTAGGGGACCAAAGAACAGGCTAAATGATGCCATGAAGAAGCCACTAATTAGGTAGTGTGGAAGAATCCCCTGGCATCTCATTAGAAAGACCCACCCTGATGTAAATACAGCACATCTGGATGTCTAGAGGCCAGGACAAGCGATCCTAGTAACCCTTACATCCACTAAAGTGTCAATAGAACCAATAATCTGGGCTTTTTCAAAGTCAATGTTAAAGAAAACAAAACTAGGGAAATCAAATATCATTTAAATATAATTAATTAAATGAAAGACTCATAATAGAAAGTAACTAAAAGTACATTATGGTAAATAGGGCATTTTTGATAGGGACCAGTGATAATAAGTAAGTTTGGTGGATAATGATATCTAGGTATTTGTGAAATGTCTGGTTTAAAGGTAAATTTAGGGTAGATATTACATTAAGGGTTCATCAGGTAGATATATTACAATGCCTATAATCTACTTTGTAACACAGTGATACAGTGTTTAACACAAACATGGGAAAGTAGTAAGAACGACAGTATCAAGGTGATGTACACACGGGAACTGTTCCAGCTTTATTTCTATTGCTGTGATGATAGACCCTGACCCAAAAGCAATCCAGGGGAGGAGAGGATTTGCTGATCTTACAGTTCCATGTATTGTAGTCCATTATTGCAAGAAAGTCACACTGGCAAATACTACATTTCCATTTCTTGGTAGCACACATCATCATTTGAGGGATTGGAAAAATATTTTTTTGACTTTTTAAATTCCTCCTGTAGTAGGACAGGATCTCCTTGTATCAAAAGTTTTGTGTTTCTACTTTCTGCAATATATATATATATATATATATATATATATAACAGGTATAGGTATAGATATAAGTATAGATATAGGTAGAGGTAGAGGTAGAGGTAGAGGTAGAGGTAGAGGTAGAGGTAGAGGTAGAGATAGAGATAGAGATAGAGATAGAGATAGAGATAGAGATAGAGATAGAGATAGAGATAGAGATAGAGAGGTTTGTGTTGTTCTCTGATTCCCATAAGGCTCTACAGTGATCTTCCTTGTTCCTCTCCTTCCCAAATCCCCATCTTCCTTCTTCCATAGTCAGCTGTTTTATATATATATACATATGTATATATGTATATATGTATATATGTATATATATACACATATATATATAAAGAGAATAAAAATAGAAAAATAGAAAACAGATTTCAGCTGCATTAAAGAAACCCAATTAAAGAGATTAACACACTGACAAGCTGTATTATAGAACAATTTCCAAAATGCTATGGTATAAAACAGACAAAAAAATCATAAAGCACTTACATTAATTCCTAAGGTATAATGAAAAGGCTTAGACAAGTGTTTGATGGAGAATCAATGATCTAACAAAACGAGGTTTAATGCTGGACATTTAAATTCATTGTAAGAAGTATTAAGCACGTAAAGAGTGACCACTTCCTTCTATACTGCCAGGTTAATCTTCTCAGCCTGTGTCTAATACTGAGCCTCCGTATGTAGGAAGTTACAGTTGGTAGAAAATATTTAAGAGCAGGCAGATGCTTTTCTAAATTAATAGCAGCATAGGAAATAAACACTGATCCTTTTGCTCAGAACTTAAAATCAGTTCACTTTCCAGAAACAAATCAATTAGAACCCAAGGCCAGAGGCAGAGCTGGAGAGTCAAGCTGCCTGCCCTTCCTATATACAAAACTGTTTGCTTTGTATGGCAGCCTCCATTTTTCAGTCCTTGTCTTGGACTCAGTGTGATGTCCCTGGGCTCCACTGGGCATTCAGCCTTCATCATCTCACAAGAGAAAGGAAGACGCTGAGAAGCAGGTGGCCCAGCGGACAGCACTGGTGAGCAGTGAAGCCAAGGCGACCTTCACCTCTTACTACTGCCAGGTGATTCTCTGAGCCTGGTTTCCAGGAAAAGAACTAACTACATAAAACAATGGGAGACCGAGGAAGCGGAGTGAGGGAGTGAGGCAGGTAAGGCATGGGCCTTTCTTTTTAAGGACTGATGCACATGCCAGATAACTGAAAAGGAGGCTGTTTTGTTTGTTTGATGAGAAAACAGGCACTGAACAGAAACATTTTCACAGGACCTGGGAACATAGAAACACTACGAGGATAGACGTCAGATCAGCAGCTACAAAGAACCCAGTGATCAATGTTTTAGCCTAGCACAAGACTAGGCATCAGGTTCCCGACCTCACCCAGGGACAGACTGATTAATATAAAACTATACTGAGACATTTAAATTCCCACCCCTTAGAAAAAAAATGAATTTCACAGAGGCAGTGATCACTTATTCATAACTGTACAATAGTATAAGCACCTCCCCAGTAGATAATCCAGGATTTAAATAGAAGCACGAGTCAACATTAATATGCAACTGAATGGATTTTCCGTCCCTTGGTAACCTCTCAATTCATACTCTGGAGTAGAGACCTTTTTAGCACGCCAGTTTGCAATGAACCAGCAGTGTAAAACAGAATGGCCAACTGCTCCTCTGTTAGTAACAAATGTGCTAATATGTACTAGTTTAAACTTGATCTATCAGTGAGTCAATGAACCATGAAGGGTGGGGGTTAATCAGGGTGTTCTCCAAACAAAGGCTCCCGAGAGCTACAGGGACACCACCCCCAGACTCACATCTGTGCTGTTTTTGAGTTTGCCTGTGATGGGAATGGCAGGGTGCTCAACACAAGTTAGGAGCCCAGAATCCTGCAGTAGTCTTTTAGATATTCACGACTGTTTCACAAAAGAAAGCAACCAAATTGTTGGAAAGCTAAAGCCTAAACAGGAGAAACAAACTCCTTGGCTAACCGCACTCCCTGAGAGTTTCTGAGAGTAAAGAGTGCCCTGTTAATGAGTAACAGCGATGGTAAAAGCCTTTCACGGAAGATCTGACTTATTTCCCGGCAGAGCTGAGAGGGGAAACTATTCTGTATCTTAGGTTATTTATATGGAAATGTATTGATTTCTCTTTATTGTCAAACAAAAGCATATGTGTACTGATCTTTACTGCTAGAGATATAAATAATTCTAATGCCACAGTTTGACTTAAATAAATTCATATGCAGCTTGCCGGTGTGAACAAATCTTTTTCTACCAGCTCACTCGAAGGGATGGACAATTAACAGAAGGAATCACCTGCTGGTGGAATGATGTAAATACTTCACTATTTAGATAATAATGAAGCCAACACCAGCTAGACCGAGCGTGAACAAATGAGAGACAGACAGGAGACAGTTCATCCTATAGACTATGTTACTTTTTCCCAACCATAGGCTCAGTTACAATAATTATCATTTAAATACAATTAACATCTCAGGAATCTAATTTGATGGCACAATTGGACATTTAATCACCCACCAAAGTAGAAAATTATAAAATAACAGATAATTATTTCACCATTGTTTTTAATTTAATAATTTAATCCAGTTAGAAAGTTTCACTAAAGTAGCTTTCTCTGGATCACACATAAGTGCTATAATTGGGTGTGGTTTTAAGAGAAATATTCTCAGTAATCTCAAGGTCTTAAAAGCCCAAAGGAACAAACAGCCAAGGGAAGAGACAGCATCCGGAATAGGAAAACTTCTGCCAACCACACATCAGATGGCAGATAATAGCCAGTCCATGGAATGAACTCCAAAAATCAAACACTAGAAAACCAAATACTCCAATCAATAAACGAACGAATAAACTGAACACACGATCATAAAGAGAAAAAAATACAAATGGTGGGCAAATATTCTATCTAAAAATTAATGTTGGGGTGCTTCTGCCAAACTAATACATTTATAACACAAACCTTGTTAGCCATGACTCTAAAATCATTATGAAAGAAGCCCCAGAAATATTTTTGGAACCAGAGGAGCAGGAAATCTGCTGTGAGATAGTTCTTTCTAAAACAAACAAGAAAACAGGATATAAATTAGAGGGGATATAGAAGAAGGGATGGGTTTGCAAGGAGTTCTTGGAAAAGAAAGAAACAAATAAACAAAAGAAAAACCTCTTCAACATCTTTAGCCCTCAGAAAAATATAAACCACATTTGGCATTTAGTGGCCAGTGCTTACCTAGTACCCATGAGGCACATGTCCCTGGTTTGTGTTACAGCAAGAAGAAAATTAACATGCATTATAACATGTCCAAGTGACTGAGCTTTCTGTTGTTGAATATCTAAAAAAGACATCAGAGAGAGGAGCAGAGGCAGAACTTTTAGAGAACATTCATGAAGGGCAGAGCCATTTATGGGAGCAGAAATTATAATCAAAACCAGTGAAAGAGTAACATATTTAGAAATTAAATCTCTGTGAAGCAGTGTCTAAGTGGAAGGGAAAATTCAAATAAAAACTGTGTAATTACTTAAAGATTGTGGTAAAAATATTTTACTCTTGGACTCTGAGCTACAGCATATATAGCAGTGAGAATTCAGGGTCCTCAACATCTTCATTAATAAAATAAGAATAAAAATGAGTCTCCACGTCCAAATTTTAGAAATCAAATAGCAAACTAAACCCAGGGACTAAGAAGGAATATAAGAAAATAAAAGCAAAACTGAATGTCAAAGATAAGGAATGGAGTAGGTTAAGTCACCAAATAAAAGGACCCCTGCAAAGCCAGCCCCTAGGAGCTCGGGATTACATGTAGGCTTAATTTTTCAAAACTTTCTTTTAATAAGGATTCTTAAATGCTTTAACCATCCTTCTGGCCCACCATCCACCAAAGGCAGTGGGAAGGAAAGGCTAATAGAGCAAAGGAGGATGTGGACCTGTTTACAAATAGTTTTTTGGAGCAAATTCAATCTGCTTTGTTGGGAAATCGGCAGTTCAGTTCACATCAATCAGCAGCAGCAATTTGATCCACTCACAAATATCATTCACGAAGCAGTTAAGGCAGATTGATCTAGAAGAAACCACAAGGCTCAGTCAATCAGCAGGGTCCACGGAAGCACCACCAGAAGCTTGTTGGTGTGTTTAACACTGTGAAGCCACAACACATGATGACCAGCAAAGAATGGAAGGGCATACCAATACCACTTAGCATCATCCATGAAGACCAGCATCAATCAGAAAAGCCCAATGATGACCAACACAGAATAGTAAGGCATACCAATACACACTGCATTGTCCACTATATTATGGGTTGTATTTATATCCTTTCCAAACATTGTATGTTCTCTCAAGTGTCCACTCTAGCAAAATAACACATGCCCTTTTACCAGGCTGTTTCTAGAAAAATACTATGTGTCTGTTCTCAGCAAAATATCCTCCCACGTGTCTGCTTCAGCAAAAACATCCTCTTATAAAACGGTTTCCAGAAAACATCAGATGCCACAACTTAGTCTCCAAGAAAACCAGAAGTTTCTACTTCAATTAACACCTGGAGATTACAGAGGAGACCCTGAATGGGAAGACAGCGGGAACAGACACAAAAGGTCCTACTTCTAAGAGCAAACAATAAACTTATTTAATCACTGAAACTGGGAAATCATAATATGCATTGTAATTGATACAAAATGTTCAGAGCAATAGAGAAGACATTTCTAAAAGTAGAGTATTCCTTTAAGCTCTGTAAGTGTGAACTTATGGTGTGCCTTCCTTTGCTTTCTTTTTGTACTTTTTGGCCCTGAGATAAACAGAATTTCTTGCACGATATAGCCTCACCATGACAACCTATGTAAACATGGGACCATGCAAGTGAGGACTGAAACCTCTGGACCGTGCGCTAAAATAAACCCTGTTCAAGTTGATTCAGTCAAGTATTTTGTAACAGTAACAGAAAACCAAGTGACCCACAGACTTTGTGGTTGCCTTGCTTGTTCCATCCCTGGTACCAATAAGCTTCTCAACATTGCTAGTTTCTTCAGAGTAGAAATTGATATTGAGAAATCAAAATACTAGATGTGTACATTTTCCTGTAAATGTCTCCAGTTCTAGGTTCTTGAAATACAGGTTGATGAGAGTTACCAGAAATGAGGTTTATATTGTCCTCTGGTTCCCATAAGGCTCTACAGTGATCTTCCTTGATCGTCTCCTTCCCAAATCCCCATCTTCCTTCTTCTGTAGTAGTCAGCTGTTCTCAAAGCACATTTGTTCAGCCCTGTGACTGGTCCCGCATTAGAAGTGACCATGTGAAAAATAGACCTTCTAGAAGATCACAATTCCATCGAGGACATGAACCCAGTGACCTACAACCTCACACTGGGTCCCACCTCTTAAGATTTACACTTTCAAATGGCACTAGCCTTTAACACCTGGGCTTCTGGGAAATATCCCACATCCACACTAAAGCAGCAATGTATCTCATGATACCCACAAGTGAACAAGCACTACCAACATTACAGAAAGCAGGCTTAAGCAATGTAGTGGCCAGCTTCAGGAATGGGTCCAACTTCCTTCCTTATCATCCTTTCCTTTCTCTCCTTCCTCTCTCCCTCCCCACTTCCCTGTACTCTTTCATTGCTCTCTCTGTTTAGGGAATGATATGAAGGGAAGTACCCTGAGAAACCGAATGGCAAGAACCCTTAGTCATCCCTGCAAATGGCCCAGAAAGCACACACACAGGCTTTGCTTGTCTCCTCTTTATAAGGGAGAAATCAGGATGTGTAACTAATAGAAACAGCAAATGAACATTTTTCACGATATGTAATTTCCCCCTTGAGAGATGTTTTTTAAAAATGAACTAAAATTGATTCTTTTTTATTATTTAGGTGTTCTTCCCTTTAGTGCTGACGACTGGGTAATTTGAGAACTAATTACACAGTGCTGCACTACATTATCTATTGAAAATATTCCATCTGCCTTAAACAACAAATCTATCCGCATAAGATTGTATCCACAAAGGATTCCTGAAGGTGCATGTAATATCTTTATAAACATCACACAATTATGTTAGCATCAGTAGTACTGTGATGAACACCAGAAAGCTCTAACAACTTATTGCCTAATGTGAAATATCATTTATTTCTAGGTGTATAGATTGTAGGGTTGTCACTTTGTTACTCTCTACTGCACTTCTTTCCCATGGAAAACTGGCATTCCATTTTGGCATCATTTGAGGACCTATTCAACTTTGAATATATCTTGCAGGCTTACAGTATTTGAGCAAGGTTTAGAAAACTCTGCTAAAGGTAGAAACCCAATAGTTGTCACAGAGCACTGTGTTTATGTGAGCTTTTCAAATTCCTCTAGGTTAGCATAAAGAAACCACTGTCATGTCTTCCATGGTATCTGTGCAGTTCACCCCAAGACATCTGAGAACTGTGATGCCTAGAAGTAGTATGCAGCAGATAGAGAAGGAGGGGCAAGCATGATAACTACAGAGTCTGAGAAAGAAAAGGAGGAACATGTAACTACGTGCTAGTAAGAAATGATCTCTTTCAAAACAAGCCAATGCTATTTTTCAAAAAGGAAAAATAAAACCATTTCACTAGCAAAAGCAGTTAAAAATAAGGTTTTTGTACTTACGAATGAGACAAAACTGAGTTTTAAAGAAGCTCTAAATTTTATCATCAACTGCCCTAAGATGATCAGCCTTAATGGGACACCAATTTGATCTAATAGTAAACTGGAGAAAATTACTCCTTTTATGGAGAGAAACCAGTTTAACATTCTGGAAAAATGGCTCAATAGGTACAGTATTGCAACTATGAGAATCTGAGTTCATTCCCTAGAACCCATGCAAAACTATCAGGTATGGTGACATTTAAGCCTAGCTTTGGGCAGGCAGGGAGAACTGAACCCCTGGACCACAGTGGCTAGCAAGTCTAGCCTAATTGGTGAGCTCAACACCAAGGAGAGATCCTGTCTCAAAGGAGACAGTGTAGACAATGACCCCAATAATCATACCTAAGTCTTTTTCTGGCTTCCATATACACACATAAATTCACATGCATGCATTTTAAAAATAGGATTATTCAGGCTCTAAAAACCCTTTAATAGTTTTACTTTTCTTGTGTATAAACTAAGAAATGATAGCCATCATTAATTTATTCAGTTTCACTGTTTGTTGTCATGAATTATTTCAACTCCTCAAGTCTCACAACAAAACTTGTCATTTTGTTCCCATATTTCTACAAGGAGTATATTTATAGTTTTTGATGCTATTATGAGCATTTAATGAGATAATTCATAAAAGTTGTTCACAAAGTATGTGGCATATAGTAACTGCTTAATAAATGTCAGTCATTATCATTAGCCTCTGAGTTTTCAAATAATGACTCTCTGATATTCGGAGAAGTGGTGTTAACTAATTCATTTAACAGCATGAAAACTCAGCTCAACATTTTACTGGAAACGTTTAGAGGATATTCATTTACCGCTCTGAGTCTAATCACATGACAAAACCCGAGAAAGCCTACCTAAACTGTTTCTCCAAGAAGTTGAATTATACAAAGCACACAGTCACGGAGATTTCTTTCTCGCAGAACAATCTGACATTGATATTCCCGAAAATGAATATAGAAGCTCGTCGGCTTCTATTCTCAAGACACCCTGTCAATGAGTGAATCAAGAATATAATTTTCTTGTACAATACAGCAATTAATTTTCTCAATATAATCATCATCAGTTCCATACAATACCATAGCCCCCTCTTAGGAGGAAAGTGCTGCAGAGGGCATCGCGTAGCCCTCGGGAAGATTGCTGGGATCGTTTGTTTCAAGTATAATAGAATCCACTATTTCTGAAGAGCTAAGTCTAGCTCCCTATCAGCTGAAAATGTAGCTTTGAGAGAAAAATCTAGAAGAAACTGCAAGAAGTCCATCAGCTCTGTCTGTCAGTCTCGATTAGTATAAACCAGAACAGGGACAAAGGTTTAGGGAACAAGCAATGACCCGACGTGACTGAAGGATGGGTGTCAGCAAACTTTTGCGAACATGTGAAAAAGAAGTGTAACTCTTCTATATTCTGTCTGCAAAGACATCTTTGGTAAGTGTGATGTCTAGAGGTTTGCACACATGCATCAGTGAAACTAAGTCGTCTGAAGTTGACAATATCCTGGATATTGCTCCTAGCAACACATTAGATGAACTAATGAGTCCCCTACAAGAGGTCTATCTCTAGGGCCACCTAGATCTATTCAGTTAGAGTCTTTAGAGGCTCAGGTCCAGGAATGGCAGGTCACTCAGTGAAGATAAATTTTCTAGAAAGCAGATATTCAGATTCTTAGATATTTTCAGTTTCTCTTTTTGATTGATTGTTTAAATGTGGTCATTCTGTATTCTCGGTTTGAGTTTGTTCTGTTGTGTGAAGTTGTTGGGATCTAATGCTATGGTTTGCTATATTTGCAGGCTGACAACTTGGTAAATTTTCACACTGCTAATTGCTAGAATGGAAACAATTCAAAATATGAAACAACCTGTTCTAGGTTTAAAATAAACTGTAAATGCTTCTATTGCCTTATTAGCAAAAATTACATGGTTGCTGCGCTTTCTCTCCATGTATAATTTCATATACAAGTATGACGAAATTGGAATTCTGAATGAAATTTTCTTTTCATGGGACAATAACCATTGAAGAGCTAGTGCCATTGGTAGTTGTTCAGCATTTAATAGAGATGAATTTCATTGTTCTTTTTGCAATGTCCAGTTCAGTAAGTGATAGAAGATCCAAAAAAAAATAAACATAAGTGAGGCAAATTTATTTTTAAACACATTGTCAGTACCTTGGCTTGATAAAATATAGGCTTTCTATCTACAACAAGTTGGTTTATAAGATATAGGCTATATGAAATCATTAAAAGGAAAACACTTAAATATGCTTGCAATGAATAGCTTTAGTAAGTCATGTGCCAATGCAGATAGCCTCTTATGTTCGAACTGCAGGGTTGCCATCCATATACATTTGGGTACTCAGACTTCATGAAGCTTCTGTTTGCCTGAGCAGGCTGACATGGGATGCTGCTGTGTGCTGATAGACTGCACAAAAGATTTTCAAGTGGTTTGGTTTTGAATGGTAGGTACACAGAAAGGTTTACTCAGAAGGAATAAATAAAAAACATAGCAATTAGCTGAAGAATGGGTATGTAGTGAGTGGATGCAGAAAATGTACAGGGATGGAAATGGGGCAGTGACGCTCCAAATACCTACCTCATTTTCAAGCTGCTGTAGGATATGGGTATCACATGATCTTTCTTGGACAGAGGACCTCACATGGGATTATGCTTTGATGATAATACAGAAATAAGAAAATAGCTACAATACTCAGTTTCTATGTATGTTGATTAAGTACACTTGTAGCAAAAACATTCAAAAATGACATATATGATATTACTGTCCAGCCAACTGATCAATAATTAATCTCTTAGTGCTTTCCCTGGTGCCTAAGAAGACAACTGTACTTTAAATATGACACTGTTTTGAATGCAAAAGCCTGGTCCCTAAACAGATCACATGCTCCCAACCAATACTGCATACAACTGTCTGATGCTAGCATTTTTTTTAACAGATAACAACTGCTCATTTAAAAGAGATCATTATGTGGGTCCTAAGTTCAATCCTCAAGACCTGCATGATGGAAGACTACTGAGTCTTTAAAGTAGTCCTCTGACCTCCACACACCCAGCATGCCACATGCACCCATGAGGTCACATATGCACACATGTGCACACACACACACATCCATAAAAGTAATCTTTATGATAGTAACCTTTTATGTTTCCTTCTAAGTACATCATTTCTCATCATATCACAGTATCATTTCCAGCTAAGACAATTCCCTCCCCCACCCCCATGTGTGTGTGTTTGACTATGATTTGCTTATACAAGCTGAAATAAGCCCTAAACAAACAGTTTTAAGAAATAATAATTTTTTCTTTATTTGTTTGTTTGATTTTTGTGTGTTTGTGTGTACACCAAGATCAATCTACCAGATACAGATTTGAGGTAATAGCAAAATAAGGAAAATTACTTTTCTTATGACTAAAACTAGATATTTAAATACCATTTCTGTTTTCTTGTGCCTCCCATCTGAAAGCTTATTTCAGCTATAACAATAGAATTTCAAGCTACACTGCAAGAACAAAATGAATTAAACACATGTAGCTCTTTTATATTTTCCTGCCTTGTGAAATTAGCATTTAAAGATATGGAACTGAACAGCAATGACATCAGAACTAAATCTCCTCAATGTGGGCTAAAATACCATTAATCGACTATACTAATTGGAAATAGGTCGACAAGTTCTAAATATATCAGCAAAATTCAGTAACCGTGTTCTACGTTTTGCTTATTCCTTCTGCATTTTTCTTCTAAGGCTTCTCTTGTATATTTTATTACAGAAACTGCCCTATGATTTTATATTTAGTCTTCATTGTTAAGCTGTACACTACTACTTCCCAAGCTTGCTGCTACTTCTCAATCAATGGATTTCTTCACTTCCTCTCAGATCGCTCGTAAAGGGCCTGGAGCTTCCTACTCTCCAGAGGAAGAGGAATCTTGTCACAAGTCCCTAAGTTCCCAGAGCAGGACACCTTCCCTCGGAGCCAGTCGGAGTCTTAAGTACACATCATCCATTTATTTTCCAAGTCACTTAGCAGACACCTTTAGAGCTTTTGAACAACAATAAAGACTTGTCCTTATTTCTATAGGTTTCTATCAATTTTGAAGAGCCAAATGACACTTGTGAGACTGCACTTGAAGGTCCAAGGATACTCATTCTGATTATAGTCTCTAGGGAAAAGCTTAGTTCAGGAGCTTTCAAATAGCCAATACTAGGAAACTCAAATATGTAAAAAAAAAAAAAAAAAGAAAAAGAAAAAGAATTATGCCCTAAAGGGATAAAAATGGACACATCTAATTATATACCAGTATAACATATACTTAGCATATATATACACATATATACTATATCGAAAACTGTGTATACTTTGCATCACAGGTACTTACACTAAAATCAGAAAGCATTATGTTAGACTACTTTTGACATAATGATGACAATTGCTCAAAAAATAAAAATAAAAACCCTTTACTTCCAGAATCAACAGTCAGTGACTATAGTTTTCATTAAGTTTGTTAGTGTCTGCATTGTATGTTTGACCCATTTTTAAAACAACATATTGTATTCTCCATCTCCAGGGTGAGCAGGATTAAGGAATACATCTCCATTTTTCAGTTTCTTTATTATTTTTACTATGTGTAGCTGTGTTTTGGGTGGGTTGTGGGGGCAGTGTGTACATGTGAGTGCAGATGCCGGCAGACGTCAGATGTGTTGGATCCCCTAGAGCTGTTCTTCTAGGCGGTTGTGAGCCTGCTGCTGTGGTGGCCAGCAGCTGTACTCAGGTTCTCTTCAAAAGCAGTATGTGCTGTTTGTTTTTTATTGTTTCAGGGTTTTCTCTTTGTTTACAATACAAAGCAGAGAGTCATAGCATAATGTGCATTACATGAATGAATTATGTTGCCTACCAGTTACAACACTATGACAGCTTCTCTATGACCAAAAGTTGAAAAGGAAGCTGGGTACGGTGGTGCCGTCCTGTAATTCTGGTAAGGTGAAGGCTCTGAAGGGAAGAACATGAGTTCAAGGTTAGGATGAGCTACGTAGACTTTGTCTCAAAAACTCAGAGCAGAATAAAGTTAAAAGATGGTGTGCTCAACTGTGCTCAGAAAAGTGGGTCAAGAGTGAAATTAATTGACTTTAAGATATAAAGAAAATGTGCTCTTTTATATTTATAAACCTGTAATTATTTAGTCAATGTTAATTAGTTTTCAAATCTCAAGTATTTGCTATTGCTTTCTTTCTCCAGCTGCTCCTGCCAACTTTGCCTTTAAAAATTATCACATCTTATTCCTTGCTCAGATTCCAAGTATAATTGCTCATATCTAGAAATAACACAGTGTCAAAGCTATATAAAATTGTGATTGTTGGATTAATTAAGACTAGAAGACCACCCGTTTGAGGCTTAAATGTCTCCTTGTTTTTCTCCTTTGGAGAATAAGAGAAGAGACTTGTAAGTGATGGCAATAAAAAAGTGATACTTGCTTAATCATGACAAAATTCAAAATAACTTCAAATTCAATGCCATTTTAAGAATGACATGTAGAAGTAAGTTCTTTGTCTTTGGAATTAAAATACGGTTGTCTAATATTTGACTGGAAGTTATATACATTTTTGATATGCAAAATTTCAGTCATCCCCTCCCCAAACTTTCTATAAACAATAAGCTCTTTAGATGAGGAATACTGGGCAAGGGTGTAACCAATGAGCAATCACTCTCTGCCAAAAACTCAAACCCTGTGTCAGAGTCAAGGAATGGCGGGTATAAGGAAGGAAGACAATACACACACAGACCTAATGCCAAGGAAAGCAAACCAGGAAGATCAGGAAGAGTTGGGCAACAGACCTCAGCCTGGAAAGCCTGTTAAGGACACAGAGCCTCCACCCTTCATGGAAGAGGGTTGGAGCTAACTCTGATTCTTGCATGACAGGCACTTTAATGAATGCTTGAATTATTTGGATCTGCAGAGGGGGCGCTTTAAAAGGGAAATCCTATGTAATACAACTGACAGAGAGCTTTGTAGCCTCAGACATGCCCTTGAGCATGCTGGAGAAGATCCAGATTGTGTACAATGGGACAGAGACCTGACCCCCTAGGGGACACTCTGGGTCTCTGGATCCAGAGATGTAGCAGACACTTGGTTAGGCCCTTACACTCTAATTAGAAGTTCATAACCCTAATTGTCAGCATTATTTGGGTTTAGAAGCCAATTTCTTTGCTTTCCACGGGAAAAATTATTCTACACTCCAGGAGCAAGCCAGAGAAGACAACCCTCTGGATTTCACTGCCCCCCCCCCTTTTATCTAAATTGTACAAAGTAAAATCCCCAGAGGATGCTTGACAAAAATGTACAGTTTGTTCCTTCCTTACAATTTCACTATATTTTTAACCCTAGATCAAGCTAAAACATCATTCATCAAGCTAAACATTTAGACAGTGTATTCAGAGGTATTTTGCTTGGGGTTTGACAAGTCTCTCTACTCCTATAAAATTGCTTTTACCAAATTGAGGTTTGCCTAGACGTCCTTTGCTTGCTTGGGTAAGATATATTGAGGTTGCCCTAGCCAGTTCTTTATAAGCCTTCTGGGAGTGTTCTCAGACCTTCAGCACAAGGAAGAGGCTCACATTGACACATTCTTATTTTATTGACCATCTAAGCCTTCTGAATACCTACTCATATTAATAAATTCAATTAAAATCTTTTCAGAGAAAATTAAAATAACAGCATTGAAAACTAACCTATTACAATGAATTCTTTCTAATTATGAACACACTTATTCTTTCTTTGTAGAAAGATGAACCAAACTCTGGCTTCTGAGTGCTCCTGTCCTCGAAAGGCAGATCTTCTAAATACTCCACAGGCACCGATGAGGAAGCAGAGCATCCCAGGCACGAAGCAGTCACTTGAGCTTACCATGGGTTATAGGAAAATGCTTAGCAGCTATACATCACAGGCCAGTGTGTGTCCATATGGTAATCTGGATTAGTGCTGCTGGGGCTATAAGCTCCTGATATCGCTATGACCTGCTTTCTATCTGGGACCCAATACTGTTAGCCCAACCCCAAACTGCACTAATTACTCCAGCTCCTGCTGCAATGTTCAATCTGAAAAAGATTTTCTTTCCAAATGGATCAACTGGAAAATAATCTATATAATCTCCAAATAAGGCATTTTAATTGGGTAAATTATATACATATGATGTGCATGATATTTAAAATTTTTAACATTTAAACTATAAAACTCTCACTTCAAATTTTCAACCACATTGAAGTCATTATTGGGCATACCCTCATGAGCATTAACCTTCAGAAAAATCTACCCCACAATAGACAACTCTCAGCTGTAAAAAAAAAAAAAAAAAAAAAAAAAAAACATGGCAAATTATAGATTTTTAAACCTATAATTATTTTAGATATCTATAATTATTTGAATCTATTATTATTTTCAAACTTCCAACACATAAATGTACTTTGTTGGCAATGTGTGGATAGGAAGCAAGTTAATCCTAAAACAAGCTCAAGAGAAATGTGAGTTAGGACAATAAAGATAGTTCTACAGGGCTGGCAGGGTGTATGAAAAGGAAGGGGTGCTTCCCCGGGATACCTGACCACCAGCGTTCTATCCCCAGAACCCACATGAAGGTGGAGGAGGGAGTCAACTCCACAGAGTTGTCCTCTGGCCTCCACATATGCACTATAGCATGTACATCCACCCTAACACACCACAAATGCACACACATATGGAAATATCTTTTTTCATTTTAAATGAAATGAAATGAAATTATTTTAAAACTTATTAGGTGGCTGGAAGAATGGCTCAGTGGGTTTGGCTTCCAGCACCCATAAGTCAGCTCACAACTGCTCTATAACTCCAGTTCCAGGGGATCTAATGTCCTCAACTGGCCTCTGTGGACACCGCATGTACACAGTGCACATATATACACACAGACAACACAGACAATGCCCCCATACATATAAATAAAATAAAAATCAGTCTCACTTAAAATTACCAAAACTTCTTCATAAATGTGATCATTCAAAAGGCAACTTACAATTCATTTTGTAAGATCAGATTGCAAGATTGTTTAGATGGCAAAATCAAGCAAAGACCCAAAGATACCACTTCTCATAGATATTTATGCAAGAGTCCTTAAGAAAGTCATATCAAATTAATTTAATAGCACATTAAAAGAACTATATGGCCATGATGAAGTGAGATTTACTCTTGAAAGGAAGGATATGTCAAGGCTCAATTTCCAATCGCTCCATTATGTCAGTCACATCAGCAAAATAGAGGGGGAAATAACATGATTTTCTTAGCTGAATTTTTAAAAGCACCTGACAAGTCACAAGGTCTCATCGGGAGGAGAACAACAGAATAGAAACAGAAAGGCTGGTCCACAGCTCAATCAGATGGTCTTCTCTCCCAGAAAAGTAACTTGCGGGTTTAAAATTTCTTTTTATTTTAGGTGTATGGGTGTTTGGCCTGTCCATGTGTCTGAATGTGTACCAGGTGCATTCTTGGTGCCCATGAAGGCCAAAAGAGGGTATTGGAATGCCTGGAACTGGAGTTACAGATGGTTGCGAGCCACTAAGTGCTGAGTCTTCTGGAAGAGCAGAGAGTGCTCGTAACCACCACCCCACTGCTCTGTCCCCTGACATGTGATGTTCCCTACCTAAAGTGAGGAAGCCTGTGTTCATTAAAAATCCCCATGATGAGGACTTACCATCCAAGATTTTCTTGAACTGTCTAAACCATATGTCACAGTGGTCTTCACTGAAGTTAATAAGATCCAGCGTGGAGTCCTTTAGTTTGTTCCGTTGCTCCTTCAAGCAGATGAAAAGCGTTATGCCCAGCAGTGTGTCTCTGCCTGGATGCTTGGCCCAGCAACGCCGCTTCAGCTTCACTGAGAAGATGTCTTCAAGTTCTAGGGACTCTTCTTTGCTCAGCAGATCATGCCTGGTGCCACCTAAGAAGAAATTAAACTCCCGGTCAAGACCACTGTCTCTCCATTTTGAGTGGATGAAGAATAGCTGACAACCACGGAACCGTTAACACTTGGACTTTCATGGTTTTGCCTTTTGCCTTTTGCCTTTGTCCCTGCATGAGCTGAAAATGAAAGAAAAGGAAGATTAGGTCAGTTTTTCCAAGGGTAGAGAAAAACTGAAGTACATGGCCCAGAGTCCCTGCGACACAAAACTTATGACCTTTGGAGTCTTAGAAACACCCCATGGATAAACAAATTGACAAATAAGTAGACAAGGCAACATTTTAATAACACACCAGCACTACGCGATGGATTTCTAATGCTGAAAAGTGGAGAACACTGATTTTGCTCACGGACACAAGTCTACGATGACTTATTAAAGTAAAAGATACATACATTATCACTGAGTCACACACATGCATATGGTATGGAAGCAGAAAGGAAGTACTGAGGGGGGGCTGGGGGGACAGCATTTAGAAGAGGGTCTTACGAGCGAGTGATTGGAGGCTGCTGTGGGTCTATGGTTCAAGACTTCAGAGCAAGTCTCAGAGGGATCATACTACAGCCAAGGAATTAAAAACATGCAGGGACATCCATGAGGACATAAAAACAGCCAACCTATCTGCCAAGCCCACACAATGAGGTATTCAAAGAAGCATACATATATGAGTGTGCGCATGCTCATGCTTATGTGCATGTATGATCCAAGATAAAAGGAGCATTGCTGAAACCAAAAGACGGTGAGAGGTTCTTCCTCTTCTGTCTGTCTGTCTGTCTGTCTGTCTGTCTGTCTGTCTCTTCCCCTCTCTCAGCAGTGTCAGGAGTTCCTGAAACCAGAGAAGAAACCTTCCAATGAATATGGATGGATTCTATGTTAGTTGCAAAGACTTCTCTGCAAGTTTCTACAAGGAGTGTGGCTTCCTCTTCTAACCACAGAGGAAGGTATAGCCTGATTGCCCACTGAGCACTTGGAAGCTCCTGGAAAAAAGAGAAGAAAATCTTTGTTCCCCATGATTCGGCAGCAGGAAGATTGGGTGAAAGCAAGTCCCCTTTGCAAATTTGTCACTCTTTTATTTTTTTAATTATTTTTTAATCTCAACTTTTTTATTAGATATTTTCTTTATTTACATTTCAAATGCTATCCTGAAAGTTCCCTATACCCTCCCCCCACCCTGCTCCCCTACCCACCCACTCCCACTTCTTGGCCCTGGTATTCCCCTGTACTGAAGCATATAAAGTTTGCAAGACCTAGGGGCCTCTCTTCCCAATGATGGCCGACTAGGCCATCTTCTGCTACAAATGCAGCTAGAGACACGAGCTCTGGGGGTACCTGTTAGTTCATATTGTTGTTCCACCTATAGGGTTGCAGACCCCTTCAGCTCCTTGGGTACTTTCTCTAGCTCCTCCATTGGGGGCCCTGTGCTCCATCCTATAGATGACTGTGAGCATCCAGAAGAGGGAACAAAATACCCATGAAAGGAGTTACAGAGACAAAGTTTGGAGCTAAGACAAAAGGATGGACTATCCAGAGACTACCCCACCCAGGGATCCATCCCATAATCAGCCACCAAACCCAGACACTATTGCATATGCCAGCAAGATTTTGCTGAAGGGACCCTGATATAGCTGTCTCATATGAGGCTATTCCAGTGCCTAGCAAACTTGTCACTCTTAAGAAGGCTCAGGTTTCAGGCCTGCCTGGCATGGCCTGCTGAGATCTTTCAGTGGCTTAAGAGTCACTCCTCTCTCAGGATCAATTCCATGGGTTTTCCTCTGAGCATCAAGATATTCCATGTCATAGATAGTAAGGCAGTCATGTCACCACAGTCACCACCTAAACTGATCAATAGAGGGAAGCTGTCTGACTTCTTTTACAAGTGAGACTTGTCATTTCATAGGGAATGAAAACTGACTCCTCAAAAGTTCAGGGATAGCCTCACCCAGTGGTGTGTAACAGACTGTGTGGTCAACGGTCTGGGAAGCTAAGCATATCCTCTCCATGGAGGTGCTTCTGGGGAGATGTAGTATACAGCTATATTATAGTACTCGGGTGAAGAACTTGTTTTGGTCTATCTACGGGTAGTTTTACAAAGTTCTGTTAGTCAAGCAATTAGTGAAACCTCTTTATAGTTTCCATTTGTATTTAAGATTTGTTATTTCAGAGCTTTGGTGTAGACACTTAGTGGATAAAGTGTACAAGTAGAAGAGTCTGAGTTCAGTCACCTAGCAGATAC
Source organism: Mus musculus (assembly GCF_000001635.26). NCBI lineage: Eukaryota > Metazoa > Chordata > Mammalia > Rodentia > Muridae > Mus > Mus musculus. The sequence goes on from NC_000068.7 coordinate 79,395,438, forward strand.
TTAAAAGCCAGATGTGGGTCGCACGGGGCTCTAACTATTTGGGAGGAAACAGACAGAGACAGGTGGATTCCAGCTGCTGGCTAACCAGATAATCTAGCCAAATATGTGAGCTGCTTCACACATGTGGTTCAGTAAGAGATCTGTCTCGCAAAGCTGGTGAGCAACAGAGAAGACATCCAGGGTTGTCATCTGTCCTTCACGAGCATGTGTACTCACAATAGTGCATACACGCATTCAGTACACACACACAATTCACACAGACACACAATACACAAATACACCGCAATACACAGACACAGAGTGAGTGGTCCCCTTCCATATTCTTTTCCTCATTTCCTCTCCCTTGCTTGGCTTTTACCCATTTGTAGGTGTATCTCAAATGACCTTGGCATTAGACCCCATTTGTATATTGCAAAGAGCTCCTAGGCTAATCTGATAATGTTGGTTGCAAGCTATGCCAATTAAAGAATTGGTATTGCAGAGTAAAACATGCCATAAACATGCAGGGGGGAAATGGAAGAATAGGAAGGGGGAAAAAAGAAATAGACACTAAGAATAAAAAAAGATGATCTCCAGGATTATTATTTGAAATCTCATTCCACATAGTTTGAATCCTTCAGTATGCATGGGTTTTACTTAAGTAATTCAATAATTATTCTAACTTAAATCTCTTATAAATCACAAATTTATAGATAGCAACCAGAAGTCAATATCACATTTGGTAAAATGACAAACCGAGAAGCCTTTACAGGAACAAGAATGTCTACTGGCACCCTTGCTACCCCAGGGTATTTCAATACACTGGTTAACCATCAGGAGATAAAAAGTGAAGCCTGGTGCTGCAAAGAGAGGCAGGATTCAGACTCTAACTACTGGCTGTAGCAGGACGTATTTCTAAGATTCAAGTGAGTCCATCTAAGCATTAGACTCAATGAAGATTGCAAGTGAATATGTCTACCTCTGAGAAGACATAATGGGGCAAATTAAAGTTGCATATCAATTAGCATATGATACCTTTGGAAACGGCAGCAACTATTGATGCAGGAACTGATGAGGGAAGGAAGTCATTTAAAATTTCCTGAAAAACCAACATGTGAAAGGAGGTAGACTAAGTCCCAAGATTACAAGTCTTGCAAGTCTAAAATCTCAGTGTTCAAGAATATTTCTGATAAAACTTTAGGTAAAACTTCATTGGGAATTTTTTTTTTTTATGTTTGGATGAACAGGGAATCTGTTCAAATGACTTGCAAGTTCTCTTGGAGTAACAGGCTGTATTAGCTAGGAAAAGATCCTAAAGACAAAACATTGGAGGCAATTGCTGTCCCCAGCAGGTATAATTTGCAAAGTGGCAGTAATTTCAATATCTAGAAACAGAAATGAATGGAGCACAGAAATGTATGTGTGTATTTGAAAATTCACTAGTATATTTATCTAAAGAAATCTAAACTATGTGGAAAGGAGTAGAAAGTGGTTGCAAACTTATTTGAAGAAATAAAAAGAAATAATTTATCTCATAAATTACAGCAGTATTTCTAGATTAGAAATTTATATAGCCTTAATTAAGTTAAAAATGCATCAAGCATGATAAACAGTCAGACACTCAGAGCTCAAGTTGCCTGACCTAAAAAATCATTTGATCACTTTAAAAGTCCTAAAATTCATAAAGAAAAGTCACAAAGAGAGCAAAGGCCAAAGAGTTATTTGCAACACTTTCATGGAAAAGAACTTAGAAGACTCAAGCAGGCATTCCACAAAAGAAGGAATGCAAATCAAGCAACAAACACGTGAAGAAGTTCAACCTAATTAGTAATCAAAGAAATGCAAATTTAAACAACCAAACACCACTCTGCCTTCTAGGTTGGCATGGGATCAAAACTAAGGGTAGGCCATGGTACAGCTGAAAAGGAAGCAGTTTTAGAGCAGCAGAAGCAGGCCAGTGGTAGCTGCTGGGCACTATGCTGTGAGCATCAAAAGATTCCCAAATGTGAATTGCAGCAGTATTCATCATAGCAAAATGATTGGAGCTTCACTAGTGTCCGTTCAGAGGATGGTAGAATAAACCATCCTTGCCTTTTGCAGCTTTTATTGAATAAGTGTGTGTCCGCATCCAGAAAGACATTGACACTAAGAATGAATGCATGTAATCAAAGCAAGTTACAGAGCTGGAGAGATGGCTCAGTGGTTAGGAGCACTGACTGCTTGTCCAGAGGTCCTGAGTTCAATTCCCAGCAACCACATGGTGACTCATAACCATCTGTAATGGGATCTGATGCACTCTTCTGGTGTGTCTGAAGACAGCTACAGTGCACTCATATACATAAAATAAACAAATCTTTTTTAAAAAGCAAGTTACACAGTTGATTGTGGGGGGGGTTGAACCCACTTACATATTATTTAGGAAGAAAACCAAGAAATAAAATAACCACAGAAAATGCTTAAGCCTAGTCACCACACAGAGAGATAAAAGCGAGAACATGAAGTGCTGGTTTTCTCATCAGTCTCCAGCTTTCCCTTCCACAGTGATCAGCAGTCGGGGTAATTTTAAGTGTAGGAAAGGGGAAAATTGGGGGCACGAAGGCTCAGTGGGGAAAGAGGTTTGGTGAGCTCTGAGCAACTCCTGGCCATTGTCCTCTAATATCCACCCTGGCTCAAGCACTCTGAAGGAAAAAAGGAGGGAGGGAGGGGGGGAGGGGGGGAGGGAGGGAGGGGGGACGGAGGGAGGGAGGGAGGGAGGGAGGGAAAGGCTTTTTGTGTGCAGAGTTTTTAACTTGCTTTTCAGAATTAACTCCAAAACAATAAGTAATAAACCCAGCTGAAGGAAAAGGAAAGCTCACCCAAGTGTCACTGAGGTCAAACTTGGAAACAACTTGTGTGATAATAGAATGTGTGTTTCCTGAAGCACATTGATGTAGCAGAAGACTGTAGCACCATTGGAATTTAGTGTTCTGTGTAGAAATGGGTCCAACAAAAAAGGCATGTTAGAACTCTGGGAGCGCTTGACTTGGAAATGTTTTTATCAGGAAGCTTTGGCCTAAATGTTTAATCAGCAGTGTGGGCTGGGCTTAGCTGCACCCTTTAGGTTTTGAAGTTTGTAAGCAATGAGCAGGAGACCTGCTGGCTCTGGGTGAGGCAACACAGCCAGCCTCCTGGATCAGAGGTTAATGAAAGTCTCCCCAGTTGCCTGGGGAAAGCCCTAGGGCTAGCCTCAGGAAAGGCTAAAGGTTCTGGGCATTATCTGATGGGATAAACTGAAAATCTTAGCTCATTATTTCTCCTCAGCCACTACTTCGGGACACCCTTTGGACACTCTCAGGGTACACAAATATTCATTATAAACATGAGTAAAGAAAACAAAAGAAAATCAACTGTGTTGTAAAAAGCAGTGTTGGTTCCGTAAAGATGGATTACCTGCCTGTGTCTCTCTAAGGATTATTTTAAGAGTGACTTAGATTCCTTTTTGTCTACAAATGAATCAGGAAGAGGCTTTTGAAAGTAAGTGCTGAACAAAGGGCTGAGATCTTAAATCTCTGCTTGGATTCCATTCTCTTGAATGGCTGGGCTGAGTCACACTGGCCACTCCTGGGATCGTATCGGTTTCCGTCACAAGGAAAGCAAATATTCACATAATGCCACGTGAAAGCCATATTTCCATGAACCTATGATGATCAGACTGTAGAATAAAGAAAGAGTTCTGAAGAGAAGCACCATGCCCGCTGATTTTTCTGGGCATGTGTTTCAAATGTGGCTCTACTTCCTACCTTAAGAACAAGTGGCACAGCTATTAGGAAGACTCTGAAGTACAACTTCATTTATAAATTCATATTTGATATCAGGAGATACAAATGCAGAAATGGTCTACAGGCACTGTGTTGCAGGCTACCTACATTAACCCCTCACACAGTGTAGAGCTCTGGTTGGTGGCATGTGGCTCGTTATTTGAAATCTATTGGCTCATTAGGATCATATTGGTCGTTGCTAGTTGCTTCAGAACACTAACTGTCCTCTCGCATTACTTACAGAGATACTGGGGCCATCTGTTCTTGCAAGGGATTTAAGTATGCGTCTATTGGATAGCTTGCTATTTATTTAATTCAGCACCCACTTCCTATTGTATCTTCTTGGGGGAAGGGGAGCCAATTTAATTACAGGGAATAAAGATAACCTTTCCTGGCAGGTTACCAGGAAAGCAGGACCTGTTCAAAATGGGTTACAGTGGCAAATAAGGAGAGCAAAGCCAGTGACACTTAAGGATAGTGAGCAAAGGTTTAACAAAAATAGGACAGTGAGCTGCACTTTTAAAAATATTACTGTAAGCCCAGGGCTTGTCTGCATCAATCTTGGCACATCTGCCTGATGCGGACCGTAAACAGGATTAAAGCTGGGTTTATCTGCCTGGTGCTAATTGTGCTCACAGTTCCTGCACATGTCCACTTTTTAAAACGTGGCTTGAAAAACAGCCTGCTGGATAGATGGCACTAGCACAACACCCTGAACACACACACATACACACACACTCTCTCTCTCTTTCTCTCTCTCTCACACACGGTGTATGTCACATTGTTAGGCAAAATGATGCCTAACAGGGTATTTTTTTTTCTTGGCTCTTCAGAATTACTTATCTAATCCCCTAATTAAAAATACAAAATTCTGTTTGAATACACCACATACTGAGATAAATCTGTGAAGCAAGGGACCAATAAATTTGAATACACTCTAATTGTAAGTAGAAAACACAACGTAATTGTTAATAATCAGGTTAAACTAGGGTTTACACAAATAGGGCCAATCCTGTAGCAGACTGAAAATGTGCTTCAATGTAATGCTCTCCTGGAGAACGTGGCACAGCGTTGGAGAGCAGAGGTGCCCAAACTCCTAAGCACACATGAATATCAAGATGGAGATATGGTGAACTAGTATTCTTATCTAGTAAAAATATTAGAAAATTTTCGTCTTATTTGAGAGAAATTCCAAATCCACTGTCTTACACTTTTACTAAACCAAATTTAATATTGGAGATGATTTTTCTGCCTGTGGGTTTCTTCAATTTAACTTTTCCTATCGAGTGTAAGTACCTCAAATATGTCTTGTAAGTCTTTAAACACTGGAAGATGTAAAGACATTTCTTTTCTTTCCTTTTCTTTTCTTTTTTTTTTTCTTTTTTCTTTTTTTTTTTTTTTTTTTTTTTTTTTTTGGTTTTTTTTGTTGTTGTTGTTTTGTTTTGGGTTTTGGTTTTTTGAGACAGGGTTTCTCTGTATAGTCCTGGCTGTCCTGGAACTCACTTTGTAGACCAGGCTGGCCTCGAACTCAGAAATCCGCCTGCCTCTGCCTCCCAAGTGCTGAGATTAAAGGCATGTGCCACCACGCCCGGCGTAAAGACATTTCTGCATCAAAATCAAAATGTACTAATGAAAAGTTGATACATTTTAAATAGTCTCCTGTAGCTCGGGTTTTAAAATACAGATAAAAATGCCAGTTCTTTATTCGGAATAATGCCCAAATTTTCTATGCTAAATCTATTTCTTGAGATATATATATATATATATATATATATATATATTCATGTTCCAGACACCTTGGCCAGTTCTGAGAGATCAGAGGGTTCTTTAAATTTCTGCCAGTAACAAAAGATATGCCTACATCTGCAGTGCATAATTTGGGGAGAGTGGGTTAAGTAAGCCATTCAAATGCCGAAGAGAAGCCAAGCAGCTCTATGGGTCATTCTCAATGGTAGACTTATAGGATGCACAAATTCAAAAGAATTTCCATTGCTACTAAAGGCAGCAATACTCCATTACCTGTCATGCTGACGTCTGGCAAAGCACCTGCTTTGGACACAACTATAGACAAGTCCATTCACTATGACTAGTAACCCCCCACATTCTCCACTAGTGGTTCTTGGCAAGGAAAGAAAACTGCTTATTTATGTTTAGTTCTTGTGTACCAAGTATAAAGTGTCATTGCTGTGAACAGAGCAATGGTCCTCTCCAGAAGAGCCCAGGAACCACCCAAGTTGACAGCACCAATTGCCTTCATGGAACACCATCTCTACTTAGAGGACCAACTAACTGGGAATGTATCTAGGGTGGGGAGAGTGTCTGCTTAGCATGCATGAAGCCCTCCTGGGGTTTGGCCCCAGCAGCACACAAACAAGTTTGGTAGGACGCATTTAATTCCAACACCAAGGAGGTAGAGGCAGGAGGATGAGAAATTAGGGTTCTCCTTGGTTACATAAACAGATCAAGGCCGGTCTGAGCAAAAGACCTGCTGATAGGGAAGACTGTGGCATTTAGTCATAGCTATTTGCCAAACTTTCTCTGGGAAAATTAACAAAACTAGCCAAAGAGCAAAACTGAAAGTTCTGTCCATAAAAAAATGAAAGATTTAGAGGAAAATCAGGGTTTTCTAAAAGATATATATTACAGCTCCTCATCTTAAAGGAATTTTCTGGAGGTATTGGCAAGGATTATTTGACTTTTAAAAAATATTTTGTAATAAGATGTATGTGTCATAAAACTGTAACAGAGGTACCCAGCTTTCCAAATAGTCAAGGGGATATCATAAAAATCACATCTGAGCTATCAGTTCATTCAAACAGGAGAGAGAGAAATCAGTTGGAAGTGTTCAGATTCTACATTAGAGCTCACCTCTAAGAAGCCAGGACTTGCTGTGCTCTGCCTCAGTTTCAGAGTGATGCTGACAGGCAAAAGTGGAATGGTTTCCTCTCCTACACCCGAGTTAAGCTCAGTTTTCCTCTACACATCAACCAGAACAAGTATTCACAGCAGACTGGAGCAGTAAAGTGAGAGGCCAACTCTCTCCTATCCTATCAGACATTGAAGAGGATCCCAGGACTCTAAGACTGTGAAGACCGTGGCACTGCTATTATACTGTTTGATGAAATGTCTTAAATAAGTGTGATATTTATATTAACATGTAATGGGTTTACTACTATTATTTTTATTTTTTATTTTTCTGTGATGCTGAATAGCTAATCTAGGGCCTTCTATATGCCAGGTAAACACTCCACTGCTGAGTGATAGCCCTGGCTCTTTCATTAATATTTTAAAGTATCTGTAATCTATAATATAACAAACATCAGTGGATATAACTTATATAAATAACATCTTTTGGTTGTTTTCAATAATTTAAGTTTGCCCCAAATCAGAGATTGAAGTATAAATAATATGATCTTGAGAAAACACAACCTAAGCCTATAGATACTTCAAGTTATTTTAGATTTATTGAATGAATTTATGCAACATGATGAGGCTTTGTCACTCCTTCAGGAAGTGAGTTCATGTGCCACTTCTGCTGGGGCCATTTATTCCTTTATTGTGTTCCTATTTGTCCGTTTGTTTTCTTTCCTGTGTCACTCCCATCTTTATCTCTTAATAGAAACATTGATGAATTCAAGGGTGGAGGATTCCAGGAGGGGCACTCACAGAAGATATGAACCTAATGGGTTCACTCGAGTCTCATAATCAAGCCATTTCTTTGACCTTATCAGTTCATCGAGTCTATCAAGTCGTATACACTGGTAGCTGACATCATATCAGATGACTGTCATTTGCATGGCCTGTGAGTCTCTGGCAGTATCTTTATGCTTATCCCTGTCTCTGCTTTCGATATCCTAGCACTTCATTCGGTGCTTCAAAAATAGGTCAGTGTCCCAATAAATGCTGATAGTAAGTATAGTCATAGCCATCAGATGTATCTTAATCACACTATGCACATGTCCACCTCCAACCTTTGCCCCTTCATTTCCTGGATAATGGAAGGCCTTCTTGACTCTAGCCTCTTCAAACATTAACTCTCAAATCCCATTAGGCCATTATTCCCAGGCATATCCGTCTCTGCTGGGTCCTTCTGAGTTGTACAGCCTGGACACTCAACAGAAGTTACTGGTAGCAATTTAATCATTTTCTGTACTTGTTCTCCACATTAAACAAACAATTAAATGAAAAACTCATGCCATAGTTAGAGGTAAATTAGAATGTAGTAGGTTAAGGCAAACACAAAAGCGTTTTTCTTTTGTTTGACATACGTAAACTTTTACTATACTCCAGATACTTCTTTTCTATATTAAAGGGCTACTGCTTTTGTACTTGGAACTTATAGACAACTGTCTGAGAATGCATGAGAGTTCCTCAAGTTTGTGCCCTTTGACTTGCTAGATTGGCTCCATGACAATAATAAAAACACATCCTTCTGTTGGGCTATGCATTAGCTCCTACTTTCTCCTGGGCCTCCATGCTTGATAGAATCGAGTTGGGGAAGTAGGACTTGTTTCCACTTCTATTGTGAAGAATAAACCACATTGTGACAGGGAAGAAGACATGGGGGCATGCGACACTTTTGCTATAGTCAGCAAGCAGAGAGATCATCTGGACACAAGTCAGCTAGGCTGTACCATAAAGCCTGCTTCTCCACTGCCCTCCAGTGACCCACTACCTCTAGTTATGTCCCACTTCCTGAAGGTGTCACAACCTCCACAAACAGGTTTGCCACCTCAGAACCAAGTGCTGAAACATGTGTTACCATGACACATTTGACATTTCAACTATAATGGATTCTGAGGATGGTGGTCTGAACATGGGCTTAGAGATTAGCAGGTACCTCACTTCAGAGTCTAAGCCACTCCAACTTTCAGGAAGATCTCATGGCTAGTCATATCTTCTTTGCCTTTAGCTGTGCATTAGTGCCAACAATGGGATACCAGTGCAATCTACTTGTGCCTTGCCCTTCCAGCACTCACAGTGAGGACATCATATAGCCTTTTACCCTACCCAAAGGGCCTTGCCAGTTAAAAACATTAGAAGACTGACTTTATCTCCCCTTCCAGTTGTTTTCCCCTTAAGACTCTCATTTGAGCATAAGAAATGATCAGAATAGCTACTAGTTATTCAAGGTTGATTTGACTCCTCCCAGGAAGATTTGGATTGTTAGAAGACAGCAGATCCATTGCCAGGAGACTGAAGTAGCAGTTTTTACCTAGAGGACTGGCCTTAGAACCAGAATGGTTTTCACCTATGGTCTAAACCAGCCAGGAGCAGCATGCCAAAATCCTGATCACAAGGTAAAGGCTAGAAAAGAAGCAAGAGCAGTCTACTGGGCCCTGCTCCTTATAATACTCCCTAATACTGAGATAAAACTGGGTCAACAGACCACTGTGTGAGTAAGCTACTGGAAGATAGGAAAGATGGAGAGAAATTATAGGGAGATTTCCAGACGGGACATACATTGAACATCCAAAGTAAACATGAAATTCACATAGTCCATGGTCATATAAAAACATTCATATTTATTTACTATCTGATTAGTATTTGCAAGGCTAATATATATGGAAACAAAAGCAAGGGAGAAATAATTAGAACATAGCTTATCATGGTATTTTTAATCCAACTTAATATTATTCATGACAAAGTTCATGTTTATTTTTAGTATGCTAAGCATTCACGTGATATGAGGTTTTATTTCATTTCTATCATTAAAAGCTTATCAATGACAAGTGTATTTGGGTTTTGATTTGTTTCTGACACTGAAAAATGCCAAGAAAATGCAATGTGAATTATTCACTAAGAAAGAAAAATCACCAGAAAATTATCTATAAAATGTCAAGTTACCCAACTCTAAATTATTTTCTATTTCAATTGATTTAAACCTAAGAAAATTTTAAGAAAAATATGATTTAGTAAAGTAAATATATATGTTAAAAACCTTTAAGATAAACTTCATGTACTAATCTAGTTAATTGGTATAATCTAAACTCATATCTATATCTAACATGTTACCTCCTACCTATACATTTGAAATAAAGTCACATTTTAAAAGTTATTCCCACAATGAAATTAGAGGTCAATGTTTTCTTTGAAAAATGCTTAAAGAATTCAAACAGTCTGCAATTAAAAGTGCGTTTGTTGTTTTTAACTTAATCCAACATGCATGATATTTACACACTGTGTTACCAGTTAAAAATGGCTTGAAAACAGATTTTTCTACAAGTCTTTTATACAGTCTCTATCTCACAATACTATGATAGAAGGCTAACACTAAAGATAGGGGCAAGAGAGTATTACTTGATAATTTGAAATTTTTAAAGAAAGCAAATACTCTGGATCATGTGTTGTACAGTTTTCCTGGGCTACATAGCAAACAGTGAACATAAAACGGCTAAATGGCTTGTAGGGTTTCAGAAAGCCATCTTCTCCCCAGGGTTGTAACACTACTGTCAGGGGCTTTTTTGTTGTTGTTGTTTTTTTTTTTTTTTTTTTTTTTTGTCTTAGAAAGATAAATTTGATATCAATACGATGTGACACAACTGCATCAAACCTTAATTTCACTCACAGTGAGAAGTCACAGGATTAAATAACACTGTGCAGTCTTTTAGAAAAGTTTATTGCTTCCAGATGGATTCAAGTTTCCTTTCAGCCCTGATTACATCTAATATGCACAGGGTGCCAACACTGTAAAGGACAGAGTCAAAAATATCATTTGTATAGATAGCAAGGGCAGGTGGGGAGGATCTGCTTTCTAAATGGGTTCTAGGACTCAAATCTTGACAACTTTAGGGAAATAATAATAAACATTGAGGTTTCAAAATGCTATATTCTTTAATTGTCTTAGATAATGGCTTTCCTATGAAAAAGAAAAGAAAAAGGAAAAGGAAAAAGAAAGCCACAGACCTACTGTAAAGTAGCCATAAAATGACTCTTAGCTCAAGCTGCATGCTCTCTCCCCCGTGGAGGGTTGTGCCATGTGTCACACCGCATGGGGCTTTCTACCAAGATGCCCACCTGTGCCTGTGTAGCTAAAGAGGCTTTTATTTCACTAGCAAGAACACTGCTGAATATAAGCCACTGCAATCAGAAAGAAAGGCCTTCAAATCTTGACCTCACATTAAAGCCTGCAAGCCGACTGGCCGTGCATAGTTAGCATTTGATTTTGTTTTCTTTTGCTATGCAGTTATTACTACATATTACTATAACATGTAATATGCTTCCTTATAGTTCCCCAAAACAAGGTGCTACCCCGTAATAAGAAACAAGAAACAAATCTGCATAAATGTACAAGCAATCAAACAAACAAATAGAATTGCATCTACAGGATCTAGTCTTTAAGAGAAAGGCAACGAGAAAGAACTCCTGTTTGAAGAGGGACTTTAGGAAGTAGATCAGGAATCAGCCTGGAAAGTGAAGCAAAGCAATAAGAGGATTTCCAGCCTTCTATCTTTGGTGAGATGCTTAAATTGTTCTGAAAGAAACACTAGACAATTACCAGGGTCAACTGACTCTAAATGGCCAACAATTTATCCTAAAGCAAATTAGCAACTTAAATCCAACCGTGGTCCTAAAGCTAGAAGGAAAGAACAAAAGAAATCATTTCTAGAAGTATAGGGAATACTTGGCTGGAGAAAGAAGAGCGATCTTTACTGTAATTGCTACTTGTGCCTAACTCTTTTCTGTGAATCATCAACCAAAACAAGACAACTATCACTGCAAAAACTTACTATCTTCATTTTCTTTAGCAAGAAGCAAGTTCCTCAATATAAGGGATACAAATAAATGTTAAAACGTCAAGTGGGGATTAAATTACCCTCATGACTTGCAGATACATGTCAAATCAATAATAGATCAATAAGAGAGTTGAATTGGTTACATTACAATGCCCTAAAAGACATAATGCATGAATCATTCACCGATATAAGACCCATTAAGTATTTCTGATATTCCTACTATTAATAAGTGCTTGATTAAGTATCATCAAACAAATAGTACTTGTTTTCAGTAATAGTGAGCTATCCTTAAACCGCTTGTACCATCTTCAACAAAAGACCATATTTAAGTGAAAAGTGATTGTGTGTGTGTGTGTTTATGTGTTTATACCTATCCACTGGAAACGCAACTGTTTGAATGTGAACACAGATAGTTATGTGTATCTATGCTTGTGTATTCACGTGTGTGTTTGTGTGTGCATGCTTGTGTGCTTGTGTATTCACGTGTGTGTTTGTGTGTGCATGCTTGTGTGCTTATGTGTGTATATGCTTGTGTGTGTGAATGCTTGTGTATACACGTGCTTGTGTATGCTTATGTGTGTGGTTTTTGAGGGGGGTAGCAAAGGACAACCTTGGGTTGTCCATTTCTCAAGAGCTTTTCACCTTGTTTCTGTTGTTAATGGGACAGTCTGCTCCTGGAACTTGGCGTTTGCCAATTAGACTATTCCAGCAGGCCAGCCTCTACAGACTCTACTCCTGTCTCAACTTCCGCACTGCATGAACCACAAACATATGACACCAGGCCCAGCATTTTTGTGTAGATCCTGGGGGCGAGAATCAGATCCACCCAGTTGTGCAGCCTGCACTTTAGGGACTGAGCCATCTTGTCCAGACCTACAGTGTATTGTTCTAAAACTATCTTTAAATTATTGGTTTAGGAGAACCCACAATGGATCAAAAATTGAGAGGTGCCTGAAATAAAGATGTCTGAGGTCCTCAAGACTACACTTTATACAGACTGAGGTCTCGCTTGCCTGCCTAGACTGACTAATATCAATGTTTCATTCAAAAATACTAATATGTGATTATAGATGTTTCCTATGCCAGTTATGTTAGATAACTTACGTATTAGCAAGTTTCTAAATTTTAATTTGCAGCTAGCTCCAAGGGTTTCCTGACCAAGCAGGTGTAGTGTTTAAAAAAAAAAAAAGCCCTGTGTGAAAAGCACATTGAGTATTTCAAGATGTGGCAGGCAGACACTAGTGAAAAGGGAGTAGGGAGATGTGATGTACAGACAGGTCAGAAGTTGGTGTGTGGCATGGAACGTGAGTGTAGACTATACTATGGGCTTGGGATTTTACTCCCACTGATGCACAATGTTAAACTAACATATAGTATCTTGTAGAAGATAAGCCCATATTTGCCTTTAATAGTAATACAAATGTTATGATGTCCTATTCAAATAGAAAGTGATTTAAACCCTGGGCAAAATTAAATGGGATGAATGGATAAGTCTATTGCAGTCCCAACGCCCAGCCATAAACGTAGAATCAATAGTAAAATACCTTCTTCCTCAGTACATAGGGCCTTAGCTTCTGCAATGGCAGATGCATACCCCCTCCTCAATGTTCCTCTGGAGAACTAAATATAGTGCAGGTTAATGCATTAGCTTGCTTTATTTCCTCCTGCCATAAAACAAGGGAAGTTACACTATGTCCGATGAGTAAGTACAATGAGTCTATTGCTGGAAATGATAAGTAGAATCTAAAGTGATATTTAAGGGTTTGTGAATTAACTCTAATAGATCAATCAAAACATCTAGTTCTACCTGTTGGCCTGAAGAAGAGGAAATATCTGTCTATTAAGATTAATAAATATCTGGACAGCTAATTTTACTCCCCCCCCCCCTCTATGACCATACCATTAGATGAGCCATCAATAAAATAAGTATCTGCCTGCAGAATAGGAGAAGCTTGGGAAATTTTTATGATCACAAATTCAGTTCTTATGAGAAAATCCCATAGTTTACCAGCTGCATAATCATTTCCTATACTTCCATGGAGTATTGTGACACTTTTAAAAACGATTGCTGCCTTTTAAAAAAGTAACCCAAGCTACCAGACGAAGAGAGGATTTATTTTAGCTTACATTTCCACATCACAGTCAGGGCAGGGACTCAGAGACAGAATCTGAAGTAGAGGCCATGGAGGGATGCTGTTTACTGGCTTACTTTTCTTGCCTTGCTCAGACTGCTTTCATAGGCAACACAGAACCACTAGCCCAAGGCACCACCCACAATGGGCTGAGTCCTTCTCTATCAATACACTAATCAAGAAAATGCCCCACAGCCAGTCTGGTGGGGGGCATTTTCTCATTTGAGGGTCCCTCTTCTCAAATGACTATAACTTGTGGTCAAGGTGACCAAAAAAAAGTTTCTGCAACTGTCCTTCACTGGGAATTTCAACAGCTATTCCAACCCAAGACAGAATGGCTAAATTTTGGGTAAATGCTGATAAGGTACAGCTGAAATTTCCTTACAGCTACCTAGCTTCAGGGTCTTGAGGCCTTCCTGTAGATCCTGTATTTTGTGTGAGGAGGAAGGCATTCTCTGTGGGACTCGAGCCCAGCATACGGCAGTGCTCTGAACACTGAAACACTGAATGAGGAAGCAAGCAAACCCCAAAATGTGCCGCTCTCCTTATAAATCGTCTTTGCTTCTCACACATGTGAAAACTGTGTCATAGCAACAGAGGAGGCTTGGTTGCTAAGCTTTTAAAAACAGGTGATGGCCCATCTGTAAGATGATTATCAACAACAAAATACAGGCTGATCCTCTAATATACACAAAATAAGACACATGACAGAGGCACCATTATGTCAGAATAGCTTCATGGTATAAATAGTCTGTATGGGGGGGGGGCTTGTTTAATTTGAAAACAACTTTGTGGGAAAATATAAACAAGTCCACATTTAGGTGACCTCGATGCTAAGTAGATAAATAGATCGTGACCATGAACAAACCTAGTTACTTAAATCTCTGACTCTAACACAATTAGCTTCAGACACGTTTCAACTTTGCAGCTTCCCACACTAGAAAAGGTTTGCATAGTGGCTCTCAAAATGTTGTCTAGATAATTCGTCGGTGACACTGACCACGTGGGTGTGTTGTGCTAAACAGAAGAGGGTAAAGAGGCTGCTTTGATTTGCAATTAGAGGGAACCGATCAAATGGTACGGACACCAGTGCTGACCGGGGTGCCCAACTCAACTGAGTTACTGAATTCCTGGAAGACTGTAGCTCAGTTCAGATGTTTAATGGGTTTCTTTCGCAGTGGGTATCCTAAAACAGAACACGGCAGAGGCAGCATCCCCAGTCAGCTGTGCCCCAAACCTCAGCATCAACCTG